>NC_056747.1:1301382690-1301487690 GCF_019279795.1 Protopterus annectens
GGAACTCCCCCCCTACCACTATAACCGCCATCAGTAGCACTGCCCTATTTAAAATGTATCTTAGAGAACATCTCTTCTCTTGCTGGCTATGCCCTTGCCAAAAATAACTCTCTCCTGACACTGCTACTCCTATCCCCACTCCTTTGCCTTTTTCTTCTCCAACCTCTTTCTCATCCTTGCAACCCTCCTCTTTCTAACCCTCCAGCACTCTAACCTTCCCTGTTTTTTGCCTAACCCTGTTACCCACCCAACCTGAATACCCACCCTCTCTCTATATACCTACCCACTGCCACTCCTGAACCTATTCCTCCCTGTCTTTTTTTCACATATTCCCCTCTTCAATCCTTTCCTAACTACTTTTGTTAAAACAGTGTCAACTCTCACATGTACACTATACTGTAGTTAGCTCAAAATCTTTGCCTTTCATTATTACTGTGTTTACCTTAAATTCATGCCTATTACTATTACTGTACAGCCTTTTAAATATTTATGTAACTCCAACTGCTATATTATGTAAAAATTGTATGTGGAGCTTTTCTCCCCGGGCCTCCACTGAAAATGGGCTCTCCAAGGCCCAGTGGACTTTCCCGGTAAACAAATGCAATAAATAAATAAATAAATGTTTGGCTTGCCTAAGGCTCAAAGAATATTTGTTTTGTATGGATAAATATATGAAAATAGATGAGAGGAGCTACTAGACCCTATACAATTTAATATTAATATTGCCAGAAAAATATATAAAAGTTAGTATAAGTCATTTAAGGGCATCCAATCTGCCTCAGAAGTCAGTCTATAAAAAAGATTACTTGAAATTTACTGATGAGGTATTTATCCTACAAAAGTTAACATCTAAGGTCATACCAGAACAATGCAAAGTTCCTGTAATCATAGCTGCACAGGTAAAAAACAAACTCTCCAAAGCCAAGAACACAGCATCCATGGGACCTGACCACATCCCAGGCTGCGTTCTACACAAACTACAGAATGAACTGGCACCCCACCTAAGTACCATGTTCAATCATAGCCTCACCTCAGGCTTTGTGCCCACTGAATGGTACACAGCGATGGTTATCCCACTCCACAAAGCGGGGGCCACCACGGACCCCGAGAACTACTGCCTCATTAGCCTGACGAGCCTGGTCTGCAAGGCTATGGAACGTATCATCTTGGAACTTATAAACAATGACATTGGTAATCTCCAAACTCTGGACACCACCCAGTTTGGGTTTCTAAAAGGCAGATCATGTCTCCTAAACCTGATAGACTTCTTTGAAGCAGTCACCAGAGCCGTAAATGAGGGTAAGGTGGTTCACATAGCCTATCTAGATCTCACCAAGGCTTTCAACAACATCCCTCACTCTGGAATTATAGATAAACTCACTAAAATATGTATAAAACCCTATGTCACAAGATGGGTTGCCAACTGGCTCACTAACAGAACCCACACTGTGAAAGCAGCAGACTCCAAATCCAACTTCAGACCAGTGACAAGTGGAGTACCACAGGGTTCAGTCCTGGGTCCTCTCATGTTTGGTATCTACTTCTCAGAACTGCAGGCTAACACAGAAGGTCTTTGGCTAATGAAGTTCACAGATAACTGCAAACTAGGAGCCATAATCGAAACTCCTAACGATGTGGACATCCAACAAAAGGGGCTCACTGAGACAGATCCCTGGTGTCAAAGAAATGGTCTCAAGCTCAATGCCAAAAAGTGCATCATCATCCCTTTTGGTAAAAACTCTGTACCCATGAACTACCACATAGGTGGTAGTCTACTTAACACCAAAAGTGTGATGAGACATTGGGACACAGGTGGAAAGTAGTCACTCCTTTGCACATCACCACAGTAGTCAGGAAATCCTACTATATGGCACACCTCATCACAAAAGGTTTCTCATCCAGAAAAAAGAGGTCATTGTTCCCCTCTTCTCATCACTCATTAGACCCATTATAGAGAACAACACCCCTTTTAGTATGTACCTCACAAGGCATCTACAACAACTAGAAAAGCCACAGAAATACCTCACAAAGAGAATTACCGGCCTCAAACAGATGCCCTACACAGACCGTCTCAAAAAACTCCAGGTTTACTCCATCGCATATCTCCTACTCAGAGGTGATCTCTGCCTAACATACAAAGCTATGTCAAACCCAGAGCTGTTGGACATGCTCCACTTAAAGAAATCCCAATCCTTCTGGGCTACACGCTCTAGGGACCTAAACCTTGTCACCACAATAAACAGAACATGGGGGAGGGATAGATTCCTGTCCCAGACACTTCCCATACTCTGAAAAAAACTACCTATCTATATCAAACAAAGCTCCTCATTAGCACAATTCAAAAAAAATCTTGATGATTGGATGGGAGATAGGAAATTCACCCCGGGGATCACTTCTGTGGCTCTGCTCGACAAGGGCACAGGAAAATAATTTTCTTGGGTGACAAAAGCCAGGGTACCTTTTTGGCTGGGCTTGTATAGGCCCCAGGGCCAATAGCCTAGTACCTACCTATGAACCTATGAACCTTTGAGCCTTGCCTAAAAAAGGTAATATAGGGACAGCAAGAGCCTTGGCCAGTATTCAGAAGCATGGGGCGACAGATGCAAACCATCTGTAGCGAGGCAACAAGGCTTGTCTATCATATCATCACAGGCAGACAGAGACAGGATCCCCTTTGAATGACAGCAGAAGCTCAGCCAATTGTTGAAGTTTATCATCTTCCTGTTATATTGCAGTATCATGTAGGTGAAGGTAAGATGCTACTCAAGGTTTGACCCTGTGTGTGCCCGCATGTGGTGCATCAACCCATATATGATATGGTCATGGCCTATGCATACAATACACTCACAATACACCTAGTATGATAAGCCTGCTGAGGTTAGCAAATGTGAAAAAAACCTTTGTGCAAACTGTCAGCAAGTAATGTCTGTACTGCACCCTGTAACTCCATATTGCTTGCTGAAGTGTAAAGAAGTACTTGGTTTGGATTAAGAACACCGCACTTGCCAACTGTGTGTGTGTGTGTGTGTGTGTTTGTGTGCGTGTGAGTGTGTGTGTGTGTGTGTGTGTGTGTGTGTGTGTGTGTGTGTGTGTGTGTGTGTGTGTGTGTGTGTGTGTGTGTGTGTGTGTGTGTCTCTCCCTGGGGAGGAGCAACCTTTTTGGAGACTACTCACACCCCTTAAAAGTGGTATACTCATCTTTGTCAAGTCTGATGATGTCACCATCCTAAAATATACCTGTGGAAAAATAAAAGCCCAGGAATGTGTATAGTGAGTCATGTAAATGCATACTGCTGTAGTATCATAATGTAGTTAGGTAGGGGTTTGAATCCTGCACTTGCCACCTGTGAGTGTGTGTGTCTCCCTGGGGAGGAGCAACCTTTTTGGAGACTACTCACACATCTTAAAAGTGGTATACTCATCTTTGTCAAGTCTGATGATGTCACCAACCTACAAATATACCTGTGAAAAGGTGAGATCTCAATAATGTGTATAGCGTATCGTGTAAATGCATACTGCTGTAGTATCATAATGTAGTTAGGTAGGGGTTTGAATTCTGCACTTCCCACGTGTGTGTGCTCCCCTGGGGAGGAGCAACCTTTTTGGAGACTACTCACACCCCTTAAAAGTGGTATACTCATCTTTTGTCAAGTCTGATGATGTCACCAACCTACAAATATACCTGTGGAAAGATGAAATTCCACTAATGTGTATAGCACATTGTGTAAATGTGTATTGCTGTAGTAGCATAACGTAGTTAGGTAGGGGTTTGAATCCTGCATTTGCCTACTGTGTGTGTGTGTCTCCCTGGAAAGGAGCACCTTTTTGGAGACTACTCACACCCCTTAAAAGTGGTATACTCATCTTTGTCAAGTCTGATGATGTCACCAACCTACAAATATACCTGTGGTAAAATAAAATCCCAGTAATGTGTATAGCGTGTCGTGGAAATTCATGCTGTTGTAGTGTCATAATGTAGTTAGGAAAGAGATTGAATCTCGCACTTGCTGACTGTGTGTTCCTCTGTTCCAGGTGTGTGACACTGTTGGCCAATGTGGAGTGGGTTTTGATTTTTCTAGTGTATGACATATCACAATGACAACTGTATGTGCATTACACATGTAAGGTAGCTGTGGGGCAAATCCATATACATACATGTGACCTCAAGTATTTCATAGGTGGGTACTCTGCTTTCTCGATGAATGCATGTGTTTTCTTTCCCAGACCGTGCTGGCGCTTTCCAGACCTTAGGTCACTTCTGTATGCTTGTGACAAGCTTATCCACTGCAGTGATCCCTGGGCTACGTTTTCCATTTCACATCCACTCATCATGGTTTCTATTGAAGAGTGTGAGTGAGGGTTTATGCTTGAGGTATATTTGAAACCTGTTCCAAAGCAAGCAAAGTCTAGCAAAGATGACTAATCATTATAGGTGTGCAACAACCTCTGTGGATCTGCATGCAAATCCTTTATTGCTTATGTGCTCCACAGAGGGATTTCCAAAACCCTTTGGTAATGTGATCATCAAAGGAGAGATGACTTAACACATGGCTCTATGTATACATTAATACCTGTTCCACATTTTGGGGACTACTACCTATGTGGTACTCTGGGGATACTTTGTTTTCTAAAAGTGGATAACTATGCTTTCTTAGACTTATAGCTTTACAGCATGAGTTTGACACCAGGTATCTGTCTGTATGATACCCTTTTGGAGGATGTGTGTGTCATCTGGAGAAAAAATTATAGCCCACAGTATGCATTGTCATCAAACGTGGGCAGACATATCCCTACTGTGTTTGCGTGTACATAAGAAAGCTATATGCCAAACAGGAGTGGTCCCAGGACTGAGTGCAGGTGAATACCACTTGTTACTGGCATAGAATAGTACATGGAGGCTGCAAATGTTACTGTGTGTCCTACATCTGTGCATCAGTTGTCAAGCCATCATCTAACGATCATTTATGGTCAGTCTGTTGAGGTTATGTATAATACCAGTATGTGTGATGGGTATGAAATGCTGGTGAGCTATAGCTTGGCTGTGTTGACCTACCCTCCCTTACCTATAGCCTTGTTGACTGGCTTGAAGTCTACTAGGTGTAGGAGCCATGATCTGGCCTTTAGAAAACCTAACTGGGTATGGTGCAGTTTTTGCAGGTTCATAATGTCTCTGTTAATGAGATCCATAATGCTGTGCTCCATAGCCTTCCAGATAACATTGGTCTGGCTTATAGGGTGTGAGTTTCCAGGACTGGTTGTAGTTCTACCCTTAATCAATTTATGTTAACATTTGCACTGGGTGTGACGAGGGTGGGCAGGTTTAAGAATAAGTATATTAGAGGGTCAGGCCAGGTTTGAAGGTTAGTAGACCATGCCAGATAGGCAGGATTAAGTTGGTTTGTACATGTGCTGAGGAGGGATGCAGAGTATATTGTGAAATAGATGCTAAGGATGAAGCCACCAGGTAACAGGAAAAGAGGAATGCCTAAGATGAGGTTTATGGCTGTGGTGAGAGAGGGCATGCAGGTGGATGGTGTGATAGCGCAAGATGCAGAGGCCAGGAAGAAATTATGTACTGTGGTGACCCCTAATGGGAGCATCTGAAAGGAGAAGAAGAAGAAGACATTGTAGCTCAACCCTTGTGGACTGTGAACACCATTACCGTGTCATTCCACAAGTATGTAACCTGTATAGAGGCTGCATCTGGACAGAGCGTTTTAGGTGAGTGGTGACTTCATATGTCAGCTTGTGTATGACACAGCCAGGGACACTGTCCAGTACCATTGCCACTGTGGTGTGTACTTTGTTAAAGAGATGTTTTAACTAGAGTGTCTGTGAATCATCAGGTTTTACATTCTTCAGGTCTGGAAATGTGGCCCTTGTGTAATGACAGGGTGGTGAAATCTGCATTCAAACTGTCTGACAAGGAGTTGGTAATGTCAGTCAGATAAGTGTACTTTGTGACCATTTACATTAACTGTGACCCGATCTGAGATTTCCCCTGTAGATTATGAACAACACCGAAGAAAGCTTTAGTGTTGTCTTTGGAATCCTTGCCATTTTGTATTTTGAAGCTTGCCTTGTATGTTTATTGAGGGATTGTATTTTCCCAATGATACTGACCAGAGAGGTTATCCCTTCTTAGTATGTAACTCTTTTGGTACAACTTCACACCTTCTATTATATATTTAGTTTATGGCAGGGGTCCATGAGACTAATGCACTTTAACTGTATAAGTGAGAATTTCTTGTGTTTGCGATAGTACAGTCCATGCAACCCTGTAGGTGAACAGTGTGCATTAATAAAGGATTATGCAGCTGGGACAGTGTTAACCTTAGTAATGCAAACCAATGACAGATAGCAACAACAGCATTACCCACAGCACAGTGTCAACCCGTGTCATACACACACACATGTACTCAAGTTCCAAAATGTGTGTAGTACAATGCTTACTCGCCACCAATAGAAAGTATGGAGTGTTAACACTGGCCAATACAGGGCATGTCACCCTGCCCATGTGTCCAATATGCATGTACATGCAGACAGTGCACCTCCACCATGTTCACAAATGTATACCTGCAGACCTGTGCTGCACAAACCCCACACTTACTCTCCACTGTATAACACATGCTGACACAACTACGCACATCAGCCAAGTGGCACATGGGCAAACAAAACACAATTGGAATAAACACTGATGGAAACAATACAATGTTGCTAATTACAGCTGTAATGCATCATGCCTGCTCAGCTACACCTTCAAGGATATCATTACACTTTACTGCTGACAACATGCTACACATTCAACCATTGCTATACTTTATTAAAGTCACCCTGTGCATCAGCACCATGTTAGCCTGTTCCTACATCAATGTTACAGATTACAGGAGGTGGCACAGGTTTATCATATGCACAGGGTGTGTTGTTGGTTTGCCAGAGGCCTACACTGAGCCATACAATCGACATGTGTATGTGAGTGTGTGTGTGAGGGCCATGAGTACTGTTATGGGCCAATGTTGATGTAATGTATGCGGGTATGTGTTTGCCCTAGGTTTCTGGTTTATGTGTGTGTGTCTGCATGCACACAATTCTGCCATGTAGCTGCCATATACGGGGATTTGTGAGACAGCTACAGACTGTATCTGGCAGGCTTTACAGATCACCGTCTCTGGCCATGGATACTGAACCTGTGCCTGGCAGGGGTGCTACAGACAGTATCAGGTACTAATCCAGACTGGGTACTATCCAAAGAGGTTGACATATGTCCACTGGATCCAGGTCCCTGCTGGGACTGGCCAGAGCCACGTGCATATGGTCTTCTAGGATGGTCTATGGTCAGCCCCCCCCCCAACATTGCTGGGGCTGGTACTGGCACTACGGGAGCATCTGTGACTTGCTGGACGTCCGTGGCGACCTCCAACTGCTGATGTTGCTGGCATACGTCCCCGTCAATGTCTCAACCATCCCGCACTGTCCTGACACATGGGCATGACATTGTGGAGGACATCCAATGTCTCACCCCAACGTCTATCAATGACCTCAGTGTAATTACCTATGGCACCTGCTAGGTCACGGATACTGTCATTTACAGAGGTGTTATGAGCCCTCTGTGCCCTTAGTGCCTGTCTGATGTACTGCTCCATTCATGTCTGTGCCTCCATGACAGCCTGGAACATGCGTGTGGTAGAAAGAGGTGTGGCACATCTGCCAGGGGCATGATGACCAGCAGTGCTCTGATGAGAACCCCTGGGCATCTGCCTATGTGGTGCCATTCCAGACATCTGGCTATGGCTGCTGTGTCCTGATACATGTGCCATAGATACCACACTGTCCTGGCCAGTGCCAACCACACACTGTCCCTCAGCTAAGGGCAATGGTGATGATGGATGTACAGGCAGTATGACTGTGTGCATGGATGGGGTGGAGACTTGTGTACTGTCAATTGGTGTCCCAACAACAGACCCTGACAAACCTGCCTGTGCCTCAACACACCTATCCTCATGAACACTGTCTGTCTCAGTGACATCAGGTTCCCTGCTGTACTAAACCAGCCCCACCTCGGCACCTGTGAGAGGAAAACAGGAATCACACTTTAAGACCTGAACATGATTTCAGTCCACATGTACACATGCACACATGTGCACATGCACACATGCACACATGCACACATGCACACATGCGCACATGCACACATGCACACATGCACACACACAAAAATACACTCCTCCCTAAAGCAGACACACACAACACCAGCAATCTCAGAACATACACAATAGCAGATGATGGTGAGGTACAGTATCACAAGCAAAACAGTCATATCACACATGTCAGCATGCAGGACATGTGTTGCTCAACAGCATGCAGTGCAAGTGTAAACAGTCCTTGTTACTAGCAGTATACATGGCTTTGATGCATGGATTTGGTTATTAGGTGATGGGCCTCCCCCTGGAACACAATGCATAAATGGACACAACATTGCTGTGCAGGTATTCAAAACTCAATAGCATCACAAGACATATATGTGTCAGTTGTGCAAATGGTGATTGGTATGCATATTGTTTAGAGGTGCATATGTGTGCACACACACAACATTAAGGTGTATAGCAAGGTGTATAGCAATGAAATCTATGTGTAATACTGTGGTTCAATAACTGGATGGGGTATAGTACCATAGGCCATCATCATGAAGCATCATGTGGTCACTCAAGGCTACAAATGTTTCCCAAACCAGCACTACTCATGCTGTACCAGAACTGTACTACCTTGGCTACATTCACCATTTCACAACCAGTTGTTACATGAGTTTGTAAGGAGGCCAATAAAGAGCATTCTCTAACATGAATGTGTAGTGTGTTGCAGAGTATTTAAATCCCACATGATAGTCCTCTACCCCTCAATTATATTATGTGTAATGTGTGGATGAGATTTTGGATACTGGAGTGTGGCTTTACTGAGGGTTTGGGAATCCTTTATGTGTAGTATGTTAAAATGCTCTGTGTATGACATAGATGTGTATGTTATGTGCATGTTGAGTATCAACTGTGCCTATCCAATGGTCACTACAGTCTAGCCACATTTGTTTGAGATGGTCTGGGTATTGCATGTGTTTGAGGCAGCTAATCACATTAGTGAGATGTGCGTGGTCTTACACCAAACATGTACAGCATGCATTATGGGTAGGTGTGTTACATGTGTACATGGCCTTCACCTTAACTATGACATGCACTTTTCATTTACAGTAAGAAAT
Organism: Protopterus annectens; assembly: GCF_019279795.1. Taxonomy (NCBI): domain Eukaryota; kingdom Metazoa; phylum Chordata; order Ceratodontiformes; family Protopteridae; genus Protopterus; species Protopterus annectens. Next base: position 1,301,391,937 of record NC_056747.1, read on the forward strand.
GTAGAACACACTCACCAGCATCTGTCCACTGCCTTGATGTCACCCCAAAGGGACCTACATAGAGATGAGACAGTTTGTCAGTGGCCACAACTGTGGCATTGCTACTGTGTGTTTGCAATCTACAGTACAACAACAGTTTACATTCACAGGGCTACAGATTATGTTCCAAATTATCAGTATTGCACAACAACAGGCTCCACATCTTTTAATGACATACTCCACATCTCACATATGCATGATCTACTAATACAGATAACAGTAGTCTACAGATATGCTATGTTACCTGCATGCTTCATGTGTGCTTGCTGGGTGGCTCCAACCTCCATCATGGTGTATGTCTGCTGCTGTTGTTGGGCAGGTGCCACCAGGCACAGGAGCAGCTCCTCCACTCTGGTGAGGGGGGTGGATATTAACACCACCTCCTGTTGCAAGTTGTTGTCTCCGCACATCAGCAGCATGCTGACGGACATGTCTGAGAAGATCACTGCAGTGGTGGCGCACCTGATCATATGTCCAGTTATGCAGGCCTACTTCATTTACCCTGCGGACAACATCTTGCCACATTGCAGTAAGCTCCTGCTGGTCCTGACTGGTTCGTAAGAACATGAGACTGTAGTGCTAAAGCATACTGGTAGTAATTTTGTCATCTTCAGCACTACTGTAAGTGTGGTTCCTGCGATGTGCCATGATCCCTGAAAGACATACATATGAAAATATGTCTGAGAAAGTCATATGGCACATTTAACATTATACAGTACAGATATCACTGAACTGCCATATATAGCAACCTATTAGCTAACCAAGAGTGAAACACTTTAACTGCCACTTATTACTGCTCACTCCACAACTTCTTGGAAGTGCCTTGCTCACTCTCTATCCAATGAACTATGTTCTGCATAGCAACAAAATAAAATCACTATATAAGACTATACAAGAGTACCTGGCACACTGTATGCAACACAATGCACCACCTAGCCACAGCAGATATACATCAAGCTGATGTGTAAAGAAATATATCATCCATCACAATGAGTGTAAGGTCCAGTAAATGTATTACTATTATACCACACAACTTGTTAATGGCAAACCCGTGTCCAAAATATGTGCACAATTGGGAATATAGGTCGCATACTGCTGTAGTACACTATGAATGTTGCTAGATACGCAGTTATATGTTTTACCACACATATGTCAAAGGACATGTTACAGACATACCCACACACACATCAGACATAATTACAGGACACAAAGGTATGATAACCCAGATAAGCTTTCAGTGTGTACTATACAGTACTGTGTGTCAGTACTTACACAACCTTAATCTTGAGAAATGTAATCTGTGATGAATACAGGGACCAAACAAAACAGTGGATGCAAGCAATGTGGACATACACCATACTTTGCTGTAGAGGCCCAGAGCTTCAAGTAGTACTACAGTACACACAGGATTTGGATTCAACATCAGTACCAATCAATAATCATAGATGTAGTGCTTTAGCCTCCAATGACACACCCTAGTTAAAACCAAGGGACTTAATCACACTGTATGCAATAGCACTTTTTCTGCCTAGCAACAGAATACACAACTTTTGCTAGGATCAAAGCAAGGACCCATAATACCATGACATAAACAGTTTCCCACTAAGCTATCCCACAGATACATATCTTTGACGTATTCACAAACACTTTGACCATCACAGTCAGTTAACAGTACAGAGAATGTATTGCAACAAGTATATGTAGGTGTGTATGAGTATATATAACTATATATATATATATATATATATATATATATATATATATATATATATATCTACACATCCATTGGTGTACATATACATATATATGTAGGCACATATACATTTCACCTTTCATAGTGAGAATATCAATTATACAAAGGATGTGAGGTGTACAGTAATGTAATAAAATTGCACAGTCTTGGGATAAATGCATTGAAGGTGTTCACAGCCCAGGTAGCTTTAGCAGGCCTCACTGGCTTCAACATTGCAAACTGAACAAACCACCCACAGTGTTTAACCACCACATGTCATATACCAGCACTGTATGCTGTCTTGTTTGTCACACACTAAAACCTACATACAAATATGCGCATACTAACCTTCACCAACATATATATCTCCACCCTTCACAAACAGTTGCAATATGTCCCCTGCTCTATGCACATATACAGATGTGAATATATATGACACATATATATTTCTCCGTATGTGTGTGGCATACACATACAAGGTTCACACTGCTGTAAGTCCCTGGACCTCACAGCTGAACTGTTGGGCCTTGCTGCAGCACAAACAGGTGTCACATATGAACACAGACTAACATTAGGGGGGGGTATATATGGCTACAGATGCTAGATAAGCATACTAGACTGCTACAGCAGTTGCCAGTGCTAAGCTACACTTTAATATGACTATCATGCATGTGTTGTTCTGTCACACCCATGTTTATATAATGCCAACGCTAATCCCCCCAACAGCCATTGGCCACACTACTGTACAGAACACAGATAACATGGATCAGACCTTTGACATTTAATGCTGAGCTACACATTTCACAGGTATGTCCCAGTGCCCACAGGTACACACTGTATTGTCCATAGCAGTAGTTAAGCAGAACATCTATGCATAAATAAGTACTGCTGCCACATATGAATGGTTCACATTATGTAGACTATTCTTCAATAACATCTACTACATGCCAGTAAATACATATGTGTCACATACCTTTCCTTTGTATGATTTGGTAATATTTCTTTTTTCTTTTTTCTGTCTCTCTCTCTCTGTCTCTCTCTCTCTCTGTCAGTCTCTGCAATAGAATGATTGAGTTTGTTGGCAGAGATTGCAGCCTGCTTTTGTAGGTATTTGCACATGAGCATGTGATGGCCTCTGCACAAATTAGTGGCCACCACTTGCTAATTGCATGCAACCTGCTGTGTAGTAATCGCAGTAATCACTGTCATAGCAACCCAGTACTATAAATTGCTAACTCAGGTAGGCATGGCCCTTTCAGCTTTCCAAGATATAGATCATCCTTGTTTGCTGTGAACATCATTGTTTAAGACAGAAGGTTGGTATAGTTCTTATATCAGTAGCCAGGGGTGTAGCCAGAGATTTACATTTTGTACTCAGACCTAATGTTGCTGCTTCCAGTACCCACTTGTCAGTGTAGAAATGTACTCACCCCTCAAAATGCTACCCTAAGATACATGGAAAGATGTACTTTCTTTTCAACTTTTACAATTAACTGCCATACAAAGCTAGTTATTGAGATGTATTCCTTTGGCACAAGAATTGTTTGAGAACTGCTATACTGTGAATATTCATTTACTCAGTTCTAAACAGTTTGTGCTTTTTTAGTGTTGACATTAGCACAAGCTGCTCAGAAAAACTGGACACATTTCAGTACAGTGAGTATGCTTACCTACACATGTCAGTACTGTGAGTATGCTTACCTACACATGTCAGTAGTGTGAGTATACTTACCTACACATGTCAGTACTGTGAGTATGCTTACCTACACATGTCAGTACTGTGAGTATGCTTACCTACACATGTCAGTAGTGTGAGTATGCTTACCTACACATGTCAGTAGTGTGGTATGCTTACCTACACATGTCAGTACTGTGAGTATGCTTACCTACACATGTCAGTACTGTGAGTATGCTTACCTACACATGTCAGTACTGTGAGTATGCTTACCTACACATGTCAGTACTGTGAGTATGCTTACCTACACATGTCAGTAGTGTGAGTATACTTACCTACACATGTCAGTACTGTGAGTATGCTTACCTACACATGTCAGTACTGTGAGTATGCTTACCTACACATGTCAGTAGTGTGAGTATGCTTACCTACACATGTCAGTAGTGTGAGTATACTTACCTACACGTCAGTACTGTGAGTATGCTTACCTACACATGTCAGTACTGTGAGTATGCTTACCTACACATGTCAGTACTGTGAGTATACTTACCTACACATGTCAGTACTGTGAGTATACTTACCTACACATGTCAGTAGTGTGAGTATGCTTACCTACACATGTCAGTAGTGTGAGTATGCTTACCTACACATGTCAGTAGTGTGAGTATACTTACCTACACATGTCAGTACTGTGAGTATGCTTACCTACACATGTCAGTACTGTGAGTATGCTTACCTACACATGTCAGTACTGTGAGTATGCTTACCTACACATGTCAGTACTGTGAGTATGCTTACCTACACATGTCAGTACTGTGAGTATGCTTACCTACACATGTCAGTACTGTGAGTATACTTACCTACACATGTCAGTACTGTGAGTATGCTTACCTACACATGTCAGTACTGTGAGTATGCTTACCTACACATGTCAGTACTGTGAGTATGCTTACCTACACATGTCAGTACTGTGAGTATGCTTACCTACACATGTCAGTAGTGTGAGTATGCTTACCTACACATGTCAGTACTGTGAGTATACTTACCTACACATGTCAGTAGTGTGAGTATGCTTACCTACACATGTCAGTACTGTGAGTATACTTACCTACACATGTCAGTACTGTGAGTATGCTTACCTACATCCTTGGTAGACCCTGCACACACAGGTATATTCTACATTTGGGTAGGGTGCAGAAGTACAGAGAGCGTAAGTAGTATTGTGTGGATTTTATCTTGCTGGACTTACAGGGTTGCTGTGTACATGTTAGTTTATCAAGGCAAGTAGTCTGTCTGCGTAATTCCCAACTGTGGACCTATCCACATGGTAGCCAGAGAATAGCCTGTTATTTTTTGTCTGTGCACCACACAGATCTTTTCAACAATAGAGCAATGGCATTCTTACAGTTGGTTGCTACCAGTACATGGCTACATCCATTTGTATTTCAGTGTTGTATTCCTACATAAGGGTATGCATCCAGAACTCCTTCCAAAGATATTTGCACAGTGTGTAACAGCAGAAAGGCTGATATGCCTCTGTGTTTCTGCCTCTGTCAGACCTCTCAAACACTCAGGTACATATTCGAACAGACTCAGGGAAAAGTAGAGAAAAAGTCAGGGACACCTTTAAAATGTTAGTGCCATTAAGTTGAAACATTGAGAGAATCAGAGCATATGAATTAGTACACCTTTTCTGAAGTAAAAGAAGTGTCTAACTATTAATTATTGTCATTATTCATTAAGTGTAATTCACCACCTTTCTGGCCAAAGTCAGTAGTTTTAGGAGGGATTCAGAGGGACAGAGCTAAAATTTGTGTCAAAATCAGGGACATCCCAGAAAATTAGGGACAGTTGGGAGGTATGGCCTCTGCCCTAAACAGATATGCCAGTGTTTGTCCTGCTGTAATACTGTGTGGGGTTGTAAAGTGATGGTGTAACATTATTTCCTGCTAGAATGGCTGCTTCTCTTATCACAGTCATGTAATGTAATCCCACAACAACTGTTGGTAAAGATCCACAGAACAAGTTGTGTGGTATGGCATTCCTATTTTTCCTTTACATTCACTCATTCTGATGCATGATTTATTTATTTCAGCAACAACTTGTTGTATATCTACCGTGGCTTAGTAGTACTTCATGCAGTGTAGTGTGTACAAGGTCCGGGGTTCGAGACTGACAGAGGTGTTTTATTTTGCTGCTGAGCAGAACAAGGGCCCTCACATACAGAATGACTAAGGCACTTTTAAGCAGTTGTAAGTGGGTTTGTGCAGGTTTGGCGATGCTTAGCAATTACTCCCGCTAACCCCCGCGCTCATTTCTTTGAAAGAAAAGAAAAATGGGAGATAGGAAAGTGATGGAAAAGAGGCACAAAGAGGGAAAGACAGTATGGAAAGTAGCTCGGGATGTGCAGGACAGGTGCAGGGAAGGTTCATAGCTGCCCATTTCTTTAACAGCAACAGCTGTGCATATGGAATAAATTTGGAGGTAGATATGAAACCTTCAAACCCTGAGAGAGGGATGAGGACAACAAAGTATGTTGTAATGCCAATTAAATTACATTTTATGTGTCCAGTGGACATGTGTGCAAAATTGGCAGCTATGTATGGGGCGTAATTTTTTTTTTTGGGAGCAGATTGCCCTTTTTTTTTTCAGGTGAGAGTGGAATGTGGGATAGGGGAAGTAGGTATATTTGGGGAGGTAGGTTGGGGAGGTAAACAGACAAGACAAACAAGATGCATACAGGGGCGGAATATGACACATGTGGTGGGTGAACACCTCTGATGGGGACGGATGTTTGGAAATCGCAAGCCCATGAGCCCACAGATGGAAACAGTGGGACTGAGGTCCTCACCCATGGGCAGTCACCACTGCACCTTCACAGCCCAGAGGGTGGCTGTGCTGGGGGCTGTGTAGGAGGGGCAGGCTGACCCGGGAGTTGTGCCACTTGTGCCTCAAGCTGGCATAGAGGTTCTGCAACAGAACATTCAATCTCTGTATGCACCACAGCCCGGACCATTCGAAGGGTGATAGGTGGCCCTCCTCTGCCCACGCTTGCACGGGGGGGCTGAGCCCTATCCCCTACAGCTCTTCCACCCAAAGGTGGCACAGGGCCAATGGAGGAGGAGGTCCCACGCTGGGCACCGGACCTGCTGGTGCCAGGTGCCATGGCCAGCTGAGGTGGGACAGGTGGGTCCGCTGGGACCGGCCTTCCCATACGAACTATGTTTTGGAGGGTTTAATAAAGATATGGGTTAGTAACAGTCAACAGCATTCCCAATTAGTTATAACAGCATGCAGAAGTATTCCCACACACCAGATTTTCAACAGTTGAAAAGCAAGCATAACACATGCATATATAGAACAATAGTGGACATTACAACAGCATGCAGGTTGAATTGATGGCAACAGGCCACCAGTATTGTGGTATTTTAACAGGCACATGCATAGAAATAAAGGCAAATATTTATAAACCAATAGGACATATGTCCCAACAAATGTTTTGAGATTAGACATACCCATTGAGGTGTGGAATTGCATTTTTATGCACATACAGTAGGGTGGAAAAGGATAGCTCAATTAACAACTTATATATCCTTCTAGTTTTCACTACATTCCTATTAACTGCAGTTATATGTCACTTACATGTATTATTACACTACCCAATGTCCTTATATTGTGCAATTGGGTTTTGCTAGATCATTATATACACGAGCTGTATCTTACATACAAACTGTCCAAGATGCAGATGTTACTGCTACATATTTTGAGAGTTGCTCACACACACTACTGCTAAGATGGCACACTGACAGCTCTACTTTCATATAATTATCTAGATATGTTCAGGTTAAAGTATCAGTTATATGTTAACAGCTCCCTACATTTCTGGCAGCACACTGACATTTCTGGGGAATAAAATACCAAGCTACTCATGTGTCAGATTAACCTGTACATGCTGGGCATGAACCAGCAATTGAAGGCTGTAAATATGCATAAAACTACTGGCACTCCCTTCATCCACATTATATGGGCCTACCCAAGTGTGGGTTAACACTGCTTAATACAACAGTACTATTTGTAAAATGCAACAATATAACAACATATCAAATAAAATGACACAGACGCACTCCAGGAATTATACTTTTATTAAAGGATTATTACACCTTATTTATTGGGTTAAAACACTTTTTGAAGGCTCTCTCATTTATTTTATGTAACAGTACATGCAGAATAATTACTAACCTGCCTGATGACACAGCCTTTGCAGCCTATCTTCATGGGCTTGCTGATTCATAGCCCGGACACCTGCAGCTGTGAAGTAAATGCAGTGATATTGAGACATACCTATCCATAGTATAGACAAGCATAGCAATTCTTAACTACTTAATACAATGGCTACTTACCCAGTACTGGGGCATTTGCCATCCCACAGGCCTCCTGGATCCACTGGTCCAGTTGATCCTCCTTACATCACTTCAGGTCAGAGTAATGGTGCTTGACCTGCTCACCAGTCCAAGGAACGGCAGTGGCACTGATGAGATCATGAGCTAGACAGTTCCAGGCTTCTGTTTTGTATTGGGTGCCCTGGTACTGGCCCAGCAGGAGTCTTTCCTCATGATTGTGGACAAGGAGCCAAACCATTACTTTAGTCTCCTCAATGCCCCAATGTTGCGCTCGAAATCGAGTGCCTTCTCCAACACCGGCCATGCTGACTGCAGAAGGGAGCTACAACCAGTTATGGCAAGTATTCCCACCTGTGGAGCTTAAATATGCCTCATTTCCCACACTTATTTGTGATTGGCCAGTTTTGAAAAAACTCAGCTGTAGGCACATCTGCTTAGCTGATGTTAGCAATGTTTAATATTCCTTTGATAGATATGTGTCTGTTGAAAGTGCATGGTTATGAAATGCTGTCATGGCTTAGTGGTTATGTATTGTGACTATAGTGCACAGTATCCTGAGTTCAAGCCCTGTCACTGCTTTTTATTTTCCTACTGGTCAGACTTGAATGGTTAAGGAACAGTAAAGGAGGTGTGGCTGCGTTTAGCCGACTTTGCTCAACTTTGCCTGACTTTGCTCAGCATTGCTCAACGTTGCCTGATGTTGAACGATGTTGCTCGACATTGCCTGACATTGCTCGACGTTGCCCGATGTTGCTTGACATTACCCAACGTTGCGCTGGTTAGTGCAGTGCGCAGCTGCACGCAAACATGTTCTGGTTGTGCTAGTTGGCGTGATGCGCAGCTCTGCGCAAAGACATTGCGCTAGTTAATGCAGTGCTCAGCAACAAACAATTAAATATAAATATGCTCAATAATACTGGTAAAATATGCTTAGCAGTGCTTTACATTGCTTAAGATAAGTTACTCATGCATCAGTACGCATAACCATTTCACCTTCCTATATATATATATATATATATATATATATATATATATATATATATATATAGTTTCATAGTTTCATAGTTTAGTACTAGGCTATCTGCCCTGGGGCATTTATAAGCCTAGCCATAGTGATGTGGCTTTCGCCACCCCATGTAATGGTACAAAAGTGTACAGAATAGATTTAGAATACTGTGCCTCTGTCTAGTAGTGACACAGTGAAGACCCCTTACGTAACAGAATTAGTTTACTGTGCCTCTGTCTAGTAGTGACACAGAGATGACCCCCGGGGTAAACCTACGATCTCCCATCCACTCGTCAAGATTTCTCTTGAAGAGAGTCAGTGAGGGGCTCTGCCTAACATGAACCAGGATTCTGTTCCAGAGTATGGGAAGCCTCTGAGTTATGAATCTGTCCCTCCAGCATGTCCTATTCATATTTGTGCTGAGGTTTAAATCTTTAGCTCTCGTGGTTCTGATGGATTTGGATTTTTTGAGGTGTAGCATGTCCATCAATTCCTGATTGGACATGGCCTTGTACGTCAGGCACAGATCACCTCTGAGCAGGCGGTATGCTAATGAATCGAGCTGGAGTTTCTTTAGTCTGGCAGCATATGACATATGTTGGAGACCCTTGATCCTCTTGGTGAGGTACTTTTGGGGTCTCTCCAGCTGTTGCAAGTGTCGGGTGAGGTACATACCAAATGGGACATTGTACTCAATCATGGGCCTGATAAGGGAGGAGTATAGGGGTACAATGACCTCCTTTGATCTGGATGTGAATCCCTTCATGATAAGGTGGGCAAGGTAGAAAGTCTTTCTAACCACTTTGGCAACGTGGGTGTCAAATGAGAGGTCACTATCGACTTGGTTCCCCAGGTCTCTGATTACTTTTTCCGTACTCAGTGGGTTACTGTCTATGTGATATTTTGTGGGTACTTTGTTTTTCCCAAAGGGGATGACTATACATTTTTTGGCATTTAGTTTAAGGCCATGACTCCGGCACCAGTTGTCCGTTTCAGTGAGACCTTTCTGTAGGATGTATGTGTCAGCTGGTGTATCGACTATGGTGCCTAGTTTGCAGTCATCTGCGAACTTTGTCAGCCACAACCCTCCCATGTTTGCTTTCATATCTGAGAAATAAATGCCGAACAAGAGGGGTCCCAGGACAGAGCCCTGTGGGACACCAATTGTGACTGGCTTTGAGTCTGACATGGCTCCAGTGATTTTGACTTTATGGGTTCTATCCTTTAGCCAGTTTGCAACCCATCTTGTGACATATGGATTTACATTTAAGCTGTTGAGCTTGTCTATGATGCCTGAGTGGGGTATTGTGTCAAAAGCTTTAGCCAAGTCCAGGTAGGCTGTATGGACTGCTTTGCCCTTGTCAATAGCTCTAGTGACTGTTTCGAAAAAGTCAACCAGGTTCAAAAGGCAGGATCTGCCCTTTACAAAGCCGAACTGGGTGGGATCAAGTGTCTAAAATAAAAATAAGGCACCAAAGTTACACACTATAGGCTGTCCACAGTAACTTTATTACAAGAGAGAACAATAGGTGAGCACTTTCACAACTTAATGTTGCTTCATCAGACAGTGTTAGTACAGGTAATACTTGATTAAATACTTAGGCAATCAGTGTGACCTCAAGAACTTAAAGCAATATTATCAAATAAATGCTGTTGACACAAAATCTGAACTAACTACATAATTAAGATAGGCCTTAAAATCTATATCCATGTCTCTAATAAAGACATAAATATCCTTCATGATTGTTATAAATGGACTTATAAATAGTACAAATGTTACATAAAATAACATCCTTCATAATTATTATAAATAGATTTATAAATAGTACAACATACATAAAATACATAACACATAAGACCTTAATAAAACATTAAAAACAAAACTTATAATTAATGTTTAAGACGCCTTGCCTTGAGGCAAGGAACTAATGAGGTGCAGCCATTCAAGCCAGGATATCTATCTGCATTCAGCTCAGTAATCCATTTTTGTTCTGATTCTTCTGTATGGTTTTCTATATCCCCACCTCTATTCGTCCTTAATATTTGTTGTAAAATCAAGAATTTAAAACAATGAGTGCTGTCTGTGTTCAAAATATGATTAGCTAGAGCATTTGATTGCTTCTGGTTCCGTATATCCCTTACATGTTCTATTTCTGTTTTTGCCAAGTATGTCATGCCTATTATGTAGGCAAGACGAATAGAATTTTTAAAGACAGAATATTAGAACATGTAAGGGATATACGGAACCAGAAGCAATCAAATGCTCTAGCTAATCATATTTTGAACACAGTCTGTGACAGCACTCATTGTTTTAAATTCTTGATTTTACAACAAATATTAAGGACGAATAGAGGTGGGGGATACAGAAAACCATACAGAAGAATCAGAACAAAAATGGATTACTAAGTTGAATGCAGATAGATATCTTGGCTTGAATGGCTGCACCTCATTAGTTCCTTGCCTCAAGGCAAGGCATCTTAAACATTAATTATAAGTTTTGTTTTTAATGGGTCTTATGTATTTATGTATGTTATAATTGCCTCAAGGCAAGGCATCTTAAACATTAATTATAAGTTTTGTTTTTAATGTTTTATTAAGGTCTTATGTGTTATGTATTTTATGTATGTTGTACTATTTATAAATCTATTTATAATAATTATGAAGGATGTTATTTTATGTATGTTGTACTATTTATAAGTCCATTTATAACAATCATGAAGGATATTTATGTCTTTATTAGAGACATGGATATAGGTTTTAAGGCCTATCTTAATTATGTAGTTAGTTGAGATTTTGTGTCAACAGCATTTATTTGATAATATTGCTTTAAGTTTTTGAGGTCACACTGATTGTCTAAGTATTTAATCAAGTATTACCTGTACTAACACTGTCTGATGAAGCAACATTAAGTTGAGAAAGCGCTCACCTATTGTTCTCTCTTGTAATAAAGTTACTTTGGATAGCCGCCAGTGTGTAACTTTGGTGCCTTATTTTTATTTTTGTTGCTGTATTTTTGGGCACCTTAGTGTACCTGAAGCCGGTTTTGGATTTTGTATCTTGGGATCAAGTGTCTGTAGGTCCCCAATGTCTCTGTTTATGAGTTCCATAATGATTCTTTCCATAGCTTTGCAGACCAGGCTGGTTAAGCTTATGGGGCGGTAGTTACCAGGGTCTGTAGAGGTGCCTCCTTTGCGGAGTGGGACCACTGTTGCTGTACGCCAGTGTTCAGGTACATATCTTGTAGTAAGGCTAAGGTTAAATAGCATTTTTATGTGCGGGTTTAGCTCCTCTTGGAGTTCACGTAGCACACAACCCGGGATACCGTCAGGTCCCATTGATGCTGTGTTTTTAGCTTTGCTGAGGGCGGTTCTCACCTGGACATCTGAGATGAAAGGGAGGTTACATTCAGCTGGGATAAGTATTTCTTCTTTTGGGGGTGAGGGAGGGGAGAAATTTGCACTGAACCTGTCTGCCAGAATGCTGGCAATATCTGTGGGTTCAGTGTATTTTTTGTCATTGTGAACTAACTCTGAGCATATCTGAGGGTTTCCGCCCAGGTTTCTAACATAGCAGAAGAAGGTCTTGTGGTTATCTTTAGTGTCCATAGTGATTTTTCTCTCAAAGTTGGCCTTGGATGTTTTTATGAGAGAATGTAGCTTTCTACTAGTGCTGATCAGAGATGCCTTCTCTTTATGGGATTTTGCTCTGTCATGCAGTAGCTTCCTTCTTTTGTTATACAATTTGTTTATGGCTGGGGTCCACCAGACAGGACGCCTGCCCTTGGTGGAGAGGGTCTTGGTTTTATTTGGGATTGCATGATCCATGCATTCTTGGAGATGTCCGTAGAAAGCATTTGTGAAGGATTCAGCATTGTGGGATGTGGTTTCCACTGGCCCAGTGGGCTTAAAAGATACCATCTCAGTCTTAAGAAGTGTAAAGTTGGCTTTTGAGAAGTTTTTCACTGTAGTCTTTTGTGTTGGGGGTGGAGGTGGGATATGTATATCCAGGGTGATTAGTTTGTGGTCAGATCTCACTAGTGAGAGGTATACTTCCAGTGTGGAGCACTTTGTCCCCATGTTTGTGATGATCAGGTCTAGTATATTATCTCCCCTTGTGGGAGAGGTGACTAGCTGTTCCATTGCATTTGAATTTATGAATTCCAGGAACCTTTGGGCTAGGGTGTTAGGGCTAGAATAATGCACCCAGTCTATGTTAGGGTAGTTGAAGTCTCCCAATATGATGGTGTTTGGTGAGACATTCATATCATCCAATGTCTTCAGGAAGGCTGAATGGGGTTCTTAAGATTGGGAGGGTGGTCTGTAACATGCTACCAGTTGTATAGCAGTTTTGCCTATGGTTAGTTGCACCTGGATGGTCTCTGATGCTTCATGTGTTGCCACTAATCTGGAGGTGTGGGTGTCCTTGATGAATATGGACACTCCCCCTCCATTTTTGGTTTGGCCCGAGTTTTGGGGCTGAAAAGCATGATACGAGGTATAGCCTGGTAGTGCTGGGGTGCTCTCAGGAGCCTTGAACCAGGTTTCAGTTACTGCACAGACATCGATGTTCTCCATACTGAGGAGTGCTTTGAGAGCCTGCATCTTGAGATTTAGACTTCTGGCGTTGAGCAGCATTATCCTTAATTTTTTTCCATTTTTTGTTTTGTAAGGAGGTGGGTTTGTCTTTTGAGCCTTGCCTAAAAAAGGCACTATGGGGGTGGCAAGAGCCTTAGCCAATATCCGGAAGCCCAGTGGTGACAGATGCAAGCCGTCCCTTGCGAAGCAGTGTGGCTTGTCCAGCATGTAATCACAAGCAGACAGACATTGGATCCCCCTAGAATGACACCAGTAATTGAGCCAATTATTAAAGCTGATCATCTTGTCTTTGTATTGTGGCATCATTCTTGGTGAGGGCAAAATGCTGCTCAGGGTCAGGGTCATACCAGCCTGGGCTACATAATCAGAGAGCTCCTCAATGTCTCTTTTCATGTAGTCCAGGGAGGTACGTCTCAGGTCATTCGTGCCAGCATGGACAATGACGGAGTCATATTTGTACTTGCTTTGGAGTGATCTGAATGCATGTGTTATGTGGCGGATCCTAGCTCCCGATAGGCAGCTCACCATTACCCTCTCCTTGTTCAGCCTGGTAAGCGGATCGTCAGTGTGTCTGACTATAGAGTCACCTATTACTAGTGTATCAGGCATGGTGTTTGGCCTTAAGGGCTGTGATTGTTTGACACACTGATTTATTGAAGTATGTGTTGCATGTGTTATGTTTTGAGGTGATGGATTTTTGGGTGTCTGCTTTGGGAGCCTCTGTTGTTTTGGTAAGTTTTTTGTTAGAGCCTCCAAGTATGTCTTTGTGTTATTATGTGTTTGGTTTGCAGTTGTGGTAGGTCTATGTGGGACTGGGTTTGCTGTGTGTGTGGTTACCTTCTCCTCCTGTCTGGTCTTGCCAGTCCTGAGTTGAGAGAGTTCAGCCTCCAGTTTGGCTATGTAGTTGCATCTCTCACGTGTATTTGTGTTTGTTGGGAGGAGGAGAGGGTTGTCTGTGTACATGAGACAATTGTAGCATTGTCTCAAGATTCCCAGATTAACCAGCTGAACCGGAGAGGATGCTAGTAATCTACCACTCGACATGCTAGAATATTATAAGGGATTGCTGTGCCTTTAAGGGAAGTGGGTACTCACAGGGGTGGTAGGTGGATGTAGTGGTCACTTTAGTTTGAGAGTGCTTATTTAGAAGAGAGGTTTTGAGAACAAGTGCTAGGCTTATAATAAAGCGAGTAGACTGGTTATTATAAGAGTAGAGCATTCTTAAGGGAAAATTTGAAGAGCAGACTTGGCGGAGCCAGAAAAAGTTTAACCTTGTTTAACTGGTGCTGCACTATGTGCACAATCGCGCAAAGCCACGCAAATGCGGATTTTAAACAGGGAACTTCAAAAGAGCTAGAAATGGTCCAAAACAAACAATTACTACAAGCTCTTGTGCTGAGGTCACTCCTTCAGGGACAGATAGGCTGCTCAAGGCTCCCCACTCCCACTGGTGAGCAAATAAACTTCCTTCTATCCAAGTAAGGCAATACTTGAGCCAATTATTAAAGCTGATCATCTTGTCTTTGTATTGTGGAATCATTCTTGGTGAGGGCAAGATGCTGCACCCAAAAATCCACCACCTCAAAACATAACACATGCAACACATACTTCAATAAATCAGTGTGTCAAACAATCACAGCCCTTAAGGCCAAACACCATGCCTGATACACTAGTAATAGGTGACTCTATAGTCAGACACACTGACGTTCCACTTACCAGGCTGAACAAGGAGAGGGTAATGGTGAGCTGCCTATTGGGAGCTAGGATCCGCCACATAACACATGCACTCAGATCACTCCAAAACAAGTACAAATATGACTCTGTCATTGTCCATGGCAATGGACAACACAGGAACTACACCAAAGCCCAGAATACAGAAAGCCTGTATACTGGTCTAAACTAGTCGAGGAGGGGTGGGAAAACAAGGATATTTTTTTGTTTTTTTGTTTTTGAGATAGAAAGCACACAGAAATGCAGGAAACAGTAATAAATCAGTTACACAGGCTAGCACACTTTAGTGGGCAGCCTCAACAGTTAAATTTAACAAACAAACAAACAAACTTTCGACCAATTTTCGACCAAATGTAACTTTAAGTGCAGATAATATATATAGTGCAACAAACAGCTAAAAAATACAGTTTAAGCTTGTTCAAAGTAAGCAAGAGAAGGTATTTTAGGTAAAAAACAGCAAAAAATACTTAAATCAGGAAAGCAGTCGCTTTTCTCAGTTCTCTGCTGCTAGGACCACTCTGCAGGACCACGAGGAGCTGTTTCTGAGTAGTATAGCCAGAAAAAAATGCTCAGAGGCGGATTTTAAACAGGGAACTTCAAAAGAGCTAGAAATGGTCCAAAACAACCAATTACTACAAGATCTTGTGCTGAGGCCACTCCTTCAGGGACAGATAGGCTGCTCAAGGCTCCCCACTCCCACTGGTGAGCAAAGAAACTTCCTTCTATACAAGTAAGGCAATGGACAGCACAGGAACTACACCACAGCCCAGAATACAGCAAAGCCTGTATACTGGTCTAAACTAGTCAGGGAGGGGCGGGAAAACAAGGATATTTTTTGTTTTTTTGTTTTTGAGATAGAAAGCACACAGCAATGCAGGAAACAGTAATAAATCAGTTACACAGGCTAGCACACTTTAGTGGGCAGCCTCAACAGTTAAATTTAACAAACAAACAAACAAACTTTCGACCAATTTTCGACCAAATGTAACTTTAAGTGCAGATAATATATATAGTGCAACAAACAGCTAAAAAAACAGTTTAAGCTTGTTCAAAGTAAGCAAGAGAAGGTATTTTAGGTAAAAAACAGCAAAAAATACTTAAATCAGGAAAGCGGTCGCTTTTCTCAGTTCTCTGCTGCTAGGACCACTCTGCAGGACCATGAGGAGCTGTGTCTGAGTAGTATAGCCAGAAAAAAACGCTCAGAGGTGGATTTTAAACAGGGAACTTCAAAAGAGCTAGAAATGGTCCAAAACAACAAATTACTACAAGCTCATGTGCTGAGGTCACTCTTTCAGGGACAGATATGCTGCTCAAGGCTCCCCACTCCCACTGGTGAGCAAAGAAACGTCCTTCTATCCAAGTAAGGCAATGGACAACACAGGAACTACACCATAGCCCAGAATACAGCAAAGCCTGTATACTGGTCTAAACTAGTCGAGGAGAGGCGGGAAAACAAGGATTTTTTTTTTTTTTTTTTGAGATAGAAAGCACACAGAAATGCAGGAAACAGTAATAAATCAGTTACACAGGCTAGCACACTTTAGTGGGCAGCCTCAACAGTTAAATTTAACAAACAAACAAACAAACAAACAAACTTTCGACCAATTTTTGACCAAATGTAACTTTAAGTGCAGATAATATATAATGCAACAAACAGCTAAAAAAACAGTTTAAGCTTGTTCAAAGTAAGCAAGAGAAGGTATTTTAGGTAAAAAACAGCAAAAAATGCTTAAATCAGGAAAGTAGTCGCTTTTCTCAGTTCTCTGCTGCTAGGACCACTCTGCAGGACCACGAGGAGCTGTTTCTGAGTAGTATAGCCAGAAAAAAATGCTCAGAGGCGGATTTTAAACAGGGAACTTCAAAAGAGCTAGAAATGGTCCAAAACAACCAATTACTACAAGCTCTTGTGCTGAGGTCACTCCTTCAGGGACAGATAGGCTGATCAAGGCTCCCCACTCCCACTGGTGAGAAAAGAAACTTCCTTCTATCCAAGTAAGGCAATGGACAACACAGGAACTACACCACAGCCCAGAATACAGCCAAGCCTGTATACTGGTCTAAACTAGTCGAGGAGGGGCAGGAAAACAAGGATATTTTTTGTTTTTTTGTTTTTGAGATAGAAAGCACACAGAAATGCAGGAAACAGTAATAAATCAGTTACACAGGCTAGCACACTTTAGTGGGCAGCCTCAACAGTTAAATTTAACAAACAAACAAACAAACTTTCGACCAATTTTTGACCAAATGTAACTTTAAGTGCAGATAATATATAATGCAACAAACAGCTAAAAAACAGTTTAAGCTTGTTCAAAGTAAGCAAGAGAAGGTATTTTAGGTAAAAAACAGCAATAAATACTTAAATCAGGAAAGTAGTCGCTTTTCTCAGTTCTCTGCTGCTAGGACCACTCTGCAGGACCACGAGGAGCTGTTTCTGAGTAGTATAGCCAGAAAAATGCTCAGAGGCGGAGTTTAAACAGGGAACTTCAAAAGAGCTAGAAATGGTCCAAAACAACCAATTACTACAAGCTCTTGTGCTGAGGACACTCCTTCAGGGACAGATAGGCTGCTCAAGGCTCCCCACTCCCACTGGTGAGCAAAGAAACTTCCTTCTATCCAAGTAAGGCAATGGACAACACAGGAACTACACCACAGCCCAGAATACAGCAAAGCCTGTATACTGGTCTAAACTAGTCGAGGAGAGTAGGGAAAACAAGGATATTTTTGTTTTTGTTTTTGAGATAGAAAGCACACAGAAATGCAGGAAACAGTAATAAATCAGTTACACAGGCTAGCACACTTTAGTGGGCAGCCTCAACAGTTACATTTAACAAACAAACAAACAAACAAACTTTCGACCAATTTTCACCAAATGTAACTTTAAGTACAGATAATATATAATGCAACAAACAGCTAAAAACAGTTTAAGCTTGTTCAAAGTAAGCAAGAGAAGGTATTTTAGGTAAAAAACAGCTAAAAATACTTAAATCAGGAAAGTAGTCACTTTTCTCAGTTCTCTGCTGCTAGGACCACTCTGCAGGACCACGAGGAGCTGTTTCTGAGTAGTATAGCCAGAAAAAAATGCTCAGAGGCGGATTTTAAACAGGGAACTTCAAAAGAGCTAGAAATGGTCCAAAACAACCAATTACTACAAGCTCTTGTGCTGAGGTCACCTTCAGGGACAGATAGGCTGCTCAAGGCTCCCACTCCCACTGGTGAGCAAAGAAACTTCCTTCTATCCAAGTAAGGCAATGGACAACACAGGAACTACACCACAGCCCAGAATACAGCAAAGCCTGTATACTGGTCTAAACTAGTCGAGGAGAGGCAGGAAAACAAGGATATTTTTTTTGTTTTTTTGTTTTTGAGATAGAAAGCACACAGAAATGCAGGAAACAGTAATAAATCAGTTACACGGGCTAGCACACTTTAGTGGGCAGCCTCAACAGTTAAATTTAACAAACAAACAAACAAACAAACAAACTTTCGACCAATTTTCGACCAAATGTAACTTTAAGTGCAGATAATACATAATGCAACAAACAGCTAAAAAAAACAGTTTAAGCTTGTTCAAAGTAAGCAAGAGAAGGTATTTTAGGTAAAAAACAGCAAAAAATACTTAAATCAGGAAAGCGGTCACTTTTCTCAGTTCTCTTCTGCTAGGACCACTCTGCAGGCCCACGAGGAGCTGTTTCTGAGTAGTATAGCCAGAACAAAATGCTCAGAGGCGGATTTTAAACAGGGAACTTCAAAAGAGCTAGAAATGGTCCAAAAACCACAGTGGTGCAGCACAGCAAGAGGTTCCTGTGTGGAGTTTGCATGTTCTCCTGTGTTCAAAGACATGCATCTGGAGCATTTCTCCCCGGTCTCCGCTGAAAACAGGCTCTGTGGAACCTAGTCTCAACAAATGTTAAATAAATAAAAAATAAAAAATAAATAAAATAAAATAAAATAAAACAACCAATTACTACAAGCTCTTGTGCTGAGGTCACTCCTTCAGGGACAGATAGGCTGCTCATGGCTCCCCACTCCCACTGGTGAGCAAAGAAACTTCCTTCTATCCAAGTAAGGCAATGGACAACACAGGAACTACACCACAGCCCAGAATACAGAAAAGCCTGTATACTGGTCTAAACTAGTCGAGGAGAGGTGGGAAAACAAGGATTTTTTTTGTTTTTTTGTTTTTGAGATAGAAAGCACACAGAAATGCAGAAAACAGTAATAAATCAGTTACACAGGCTAGCACACTTTAGTGGGCAACCTCAACAGTTAAATTTAACAAACAAACAAACAAATAAACTTTCGACCAAATGTAACTTTAAGTGCAGATAATATATAATGCAACAAACAGCTAAAAAAACAGTTTAAGCTTGTTCAAAGTAAGCAAGAGAAGGTATTTTAGGTAAAAAACAGCAAAAAATACTTAAATCAGGAAAGTAGTCACTTTTCTCAGTTCTCTACTGCTAGGACCACTCTGCAGGACCACGAGGAGCTGTTTCTGAGTAGTATAGCCAGAAAAAATGCTCAGAGGTGGATTTTAAACAGGGAACTTCAAAAGAGCTAGAAATGGTCCAAAACAACCAATTACTACAAGCTCTTGTGCTGAGGTCACTCCTTCAGGGACAGATAGGCTGCTCAAGGCTCCCCACTCCCACTGGTGAGCAAAGAAACTTTCTTCTATCCAAGTAAGGCAATGGACAACACAGGAACTACACCACAGCCCAGAATACAGCAAAGCCTGTATACTGGTCTAAACTAGTCGAGGAGAGGCGGGAAAACAAGGATTTTTTTTTAGTTTTTTTGTTTTTGAGATAGAAAGCACACAGAAATGCAGGAAACAGTAATAAATCAGTTACACAGGCTAGCACACTTTAGTGGGCAGCCTCAACAGTTAAATTTAACAAACAAACAAACAAACTTTCGACCAATTTTCGACCATAACATTTAACATATAACATTTCAATGCTTTTTACAAAACTTTAAATAATAAATGTCAGGAAATATTTTTGTATACAGATTTCCAACAGAAAATGGAACGTGTAGTGGTGGGACTCGAATCGAGAATGCCTCCTCTTTGTACGAAGGCTCTAACCACTACGCTATCATTATTTCACTTAATTTGCATATATTTTTCTTATTATCCTCTTCTGTGTCTAAACTGCTAACTGTAGCTAAGCAATGGGCAAACCCTTGCAAACACGTGCAAATACGGGCAGCTATATCGGAAATGAAAAAAAAAACATTTCTTTTACTTTTTATATTTGTACGGGGTTTAATATATGGGGGAGTGTAGTGTTAGAATGTACACATGTGAGCGGACTCGCTCATGTGACTAGACATTTCCCGAGTTTCAAAATTGCAGGGGCATGGATTTTTGGACTGCTCAGCAGTCTGACACACCCCCTACACTCGTCTACGCTCCATGTTAGCTTTAGAGTTGAGGCAGCGCACCCTCATTAATATGCATGACGCTGCCATCTTACTCTTAGACTGGCTCTTCCGTGTAAGACTAATCTAGTCTTACATGGAAGATTAGTGAATCCTGGGGAGAGTTTGTGGACCACATTTTAATTGTTAATGTTAACATCATTATTAGAATGGAATGATTATGTTTTATACATATACTGAGTTAACTGGTCTTCTTTTTATGTGTAATTATCTGCTCAAAGTTTTTATTCTATGTCAAGTCGGGTTTCAGCATTTATGAAGGACATTTGCTAAAATACAATAAACAGAGCTATTCTGTTTCTGGTGAGTGATTTAGCTCTACAGGGTTGTTACTGAATCAGACATTAACCTAAGGATTCAGAAACAGCTTCAGTCACAGTAAGAGCTGCAGTAAAAAGGGCTGTTCACAAAATTTAGTAATTCATGAACCAGAGACATAGTTACAATGAGTAAAGACCTCATTATCAGTTACTATTGTAAGTATAGATTTGCACTTTACCACAGTAGCTAACATTGTTGGCTAATGCATGACATTGGGGCAACCCCCCCCATTCACTCTACAAGTTACTTACACACACACACACACACACACACACACACACACACACACACACACACACACACACACACACACACACACACACACGCACACATAGACACCACACACCTCCTTACTTATCCCTGAGTTGACAGAACCTCCCCAAATGTTTGCATTTTCAATTCCCTTGCAATTCATGAATGACTGCATTTGAGTCATTAATGTCAGACATTAAAGTTTCAGACTTCATATCCTGCAGTAACTGAATAATAATGCAAAAGCTGTCATTCCAGTGAATTTCTAAATTTATAACAGTAATAACCAAAAGCTGTCCCTGATTGTGCGTCTGTGGTTGAGATGTATGCTTACATTTGTTCTGACTCTCTCTTTCATAACTCATAAACTATTGTAGGTATTGAATAATACCCGAGATCCTCACTGTAAGTTAAACAATTTGCTATACTAACGTACTGGTTATTACAGCAGGTTAATACTGCTCCCTGTGTCGGGGGGGGGGGGGTTGTAAGGTTTGAAACCTTTCCCCTTCCTTTTAATTTAATATTTTCTTGATACAGTGTTTATCCCTGTGTTAACAGCCCCAGTGCCTAGTGATGTCACAGAAAAATAAGTGTCCTTAATTCACATTGTTAATGAGTTATTCCTAGTGTCTAGTGTTCTCCCCTGACCCATGGAACAATAAAGTTGTGTCCTCCGACCCAATGTTGGAGGCTATGATCATTAGTCTTGAGTGTTTGGAAATATCACATACACACACACACACACACATACACACACACACACACACACACACACACACACACACACACACACACACACACACACTCCTACCTTCATTCCATACACATACATACTCACTCCTACCCTATCCCTCCCTACCCCCCACTGTGACCTCTCAAGCAGATACACACTCACACATACACTCACACATGTCGCCCTTCACATACACACACACACACACACACACACACACACACACACACACACACACACACACACACACACACACACACACACTAACACTACCAGACAACTACATATAAATTACCTGTGCCATGACGGATGGACACAGCCTTTTGGCTGTATTCATTACCACGGGCAGCCAGGAGTGTCTATGCTGCTTTATGCAGCTGCATAAATGTCTTAATACACACAGTCCCAGGAGAGAGTACACGGCGAGTTATCACACACCTCTGTCCTCGAATGTCTCATTGGCATCTAGCATGATTACGGACACGCCTCTGTCCTCGAATGTCTCATTGGCATCTAGCATGATTACGGACATGCCTCTGTCCTCGAATGTCTCATTGGCATCTAGCATGATTAAGGACACTCCTCTGTCCTCAAATGTCTCATTGGCATCTACATAATTACACTCACGCCTCTGCCCTCGAATGTCTCATTGGCATCTAGCATAATTATGGACACGCCTCTGTCCTCAAATGTCTCATTGGCATCTAGGATGATTATGGACATGCCTCTGTCCTCAAATGTCGCATTGGCATTTAGCATGATTACGGACATGCCTCTGTCCTCGAATGTCTCATTGGCATCTACATGATTGCAGACACGCCTCAGCCCTCGAATGTCTCATTGGCATCTAGCATGATTATGGACATGCCTCTGTCCTTGAATGTCTCATTGGCATCTAGGATGATTATGGACATGCCTCTGTCCTCAAATGTCGCATTGGCATTTAGCATGATTACGGACATGCCTCTGTCCTCGAATGTCTCATTGGCATCTACATGATTGCAGACACGCCTCTGCCCTCGAATGTCTCATTGGCATCTAGCATGATTATGGACATGCCTCTGTCCTTGAATGTCTCATTGGCATCTAGGATGATTATGGACATGCCTCTGTCCTCAAATGTCACATTGGCATCTAGCATGATTACGGACATGCCTCTGTCCTTGAATGTCTCATGGCATCTAGCATAATTACGGACACGCCTCTGTCCTCGAATGTCTCATTGGCATCTAGCATGATTACAGAAACAGCCCACCAAGGTGCTGTATGCCTTCATGTTTCAGCATCATGGTAGGGCTGGCAATGACTTCAAAAAAGTTCCCATGAGGTGTACACCTTGTGGCAGCTTTTTGGAATTTGTGCCAATGTGCTGCCCATGCACTTAGTATGCTAGGATTTGGTAGTCCACTCAGTCTGGCCTGATGAACAGCAGTGCACTGTCTGTTCTCTAAATCTCTGTCTTCAGCCACCTTGGTCACTACATATTGGCTACATGTGCTTGCCTCCATTAGTTTTTGTGGACTGTTTTTGGCTGCCTTTACTTGCAGTAGCTCCTTATGGCTTACTGCAAGCTTTTTCAAATCCCACTACTTGTCAGAAAGTAAGAGACCATTCCCGTATTATTGAAGTGTCTGAAATGCCATCATTGTGTGTGTGCTATCATGTGAACACCGGGGGGTGTATTTTCCTGCACACAGAAATTGCTATTTTGTTTCAAGGTTACAGTGAAATTACTCTGTATAGGCCCTTGACTTGGGGCATGGCTGAAATGTAAACTATGGCCCAACATATTCAGCCATTAATCAAATGACTGGACACTAAGTACATAAATACTGGTGTAGCCTGTGCGTGGCATAGAAGAAGGTTTTGCAACTGAACGGGGTCTAAAGCAATGCAAAAATTAATTCACATGGACAAAATATTTGGGATATATATATATATATATATATATATATATATATATATATATGTATGTATATATATATCTATATATATATATATATATATATATATATATATATATATATATATATATATATACATATATAGTTTCATAGTATAGTACTAGGCTATCTGCCCTGGGGCATTTGTAAGCCTATCCATAGTGATGTGGCTTTTGCCACCCCATGAAATGGTACAAAAATGTACAGAATAAATCTAGAATACTGTGCCTCTGTCTAGTAGTGACACGATGAAGGTCCCCTTATATAATAGAATTAGTTTACTGTGCCCCTGTCTAGCAGTGACACAGATGTGACCCCTGGGGTAAACTTTCAATCTCCCATCCACTCATCAAGATTTCTCTTGTAGAGAGTCAGTGAGGGGCTCTGCCTAATACGAACTGGGATCCTGTTCCAAAGCATGGGAAGCCTCTGGGTTATGAATCTATCCCTCCAGCATGTCCTATTCATACTTGTGCCGAGGTTTAAGTCTTTAGCTCTCGTGGTCCTGATGGATTTGGATTTTTTTGAGGTGGAGCATGTCCATCAGATCCTGATTGGACATGGCCTTGTACGTCAGGCAGAGATCACCTCTGAGCAGGCGGTATGCTACTGAATAGAGCTGAAGTTTCTTTAGTCCGGCAGAATAAGACATATGTTGGAGACCCTTGATCCTTTTGGTGAGGTACTTTTGTGGTCTCTCCAGCTGTTGCAAGTGCCGGGTGAGGTACATACCAAATGGGGCATTGTACTCAATCATGTGTCTGATGAGGAAGGAATATAGGGGTACAATGACATCCTTGGATCTGGATGTGAATCCCTTCATGATGAAGTGTGCAAGGTAGAATGTTTTTCTAACCACTTTGGCAACATGGGTGTCAAATGAGAGGTCGCTGTCTACTTGGGTCCCTAGGTCTCTGATTACTTTTTATGTACTCAGTGGGTTGCTGTCTATGTGATAATTTGTGGGTACTTTGTTTTTTCCAAAAGGGATGACTATACATTTTTTGGCATTTAGTTTAAGGCCGTGACTACGGCACCAGTTGTCCGTTTCAGTGAGGCCTTTTTGTAGGATGTGTGTGTCTGCTGGTGTATCGACTATGGCGCCTAGTTTGCAGTCATCTGCGAACTTTGTCAGCCACAGCCCTCCCATGTTTGCTTTAACATCTGAGAAATAAATGCCGAACAAGAGGGGTCCCAGGACAGATCCCTGTGGGACACCACTTGTGACTGGCTTTGAGTCTGACATTGCTCCAGCAATTTTAACTTTATGGGTTCTGTCCTTTAGCCAGTTTGCAACCCATCTAGTGACATAAGGGTTTACTTTTAAGCTGTTTAGCTTATCTATGATGCCTGAGTGGGGTATTGTGTCGAAGGCCTTAGCCAAGTCCAGGTATGCTGTATGGACTGCTTTGCCCTCATCAATGGCTCTAGTGACTGTTTCGAAAAAGTCAACCAGGTTTAAAAGACAGAATCTGCCCTTTACAAAGCCGAACTGGGTGGGGTCAAGTGTCTGTAGGTCCCCTATGTCTCTGTTTATGAGTTCCATAATGATTCTTTCCATAGCTTTGCAGACCAGGCTAGTTAAGCTTATGGGGCGGTAGTTTCCAGGGTCTGTAGAGGCACCCCACTTGTGGAGTGGGACCACTGTTGCTGTACGCCAGTGTTCAGGTACATATCCCAAAGTAAGGCTAAGGTTAAATAGCATTTTTATGTGTGGGTTTAGCTCCTCTTGGAGTTCACGTAACACGCACCCGGGATACCATCAGGTCCCATTGATGCTGTGTTTTTAGCTTTGTTTAGGGCAGTTCTCACTTGGACATCTGAGATGACAGGGAGATTACATTCAGCTGGGATAAGTATTTCTTCTTTTGGGGGTGAAGGAGGTGAAATTTGCACTGAACCTGTCAGCCAGAATGTTAGCAATATCTGTGGGTTCAGTGTATTTTTTGTTGTTGTGAACCAACTCTGAGCATATCTGAGGGTTTCCGCCCAGGTTTCTAATATAGCTGAAGAAGTCTTTGTGGTTATCTTTAGTGTCCTTAGCGATTTTTCTCTCAAAGTTTGCCTTGGATGTTTTTATGAGAGAACGTAGTTTTCTGCTAATGTTGATCAGAGATGTCTTCCCTTCATGGGATTTCGCTCTGACGTGCAGTAGCTTCCTTCTTTTGTTATACAATTTGTTTATGGCTGAGGTCCACCAGACAGGATGCTTACATTTGGTGGAGAGGGACTTGGATTTGTTTGGGATTGCATGATCCATGCATTCTTGGAGATGTCCATAGAAAGCATTTGTGAAGGATTGGCATTGTGGGATGTGGTATCCACTGGCACAGTGGGCTTAAAGGATACCATCTCAGTCTTAAGAAGAGTGAAGTCTGCTTTTGAGAAGTTTTTCACTGTGGTCTTTTGTGCTGGGGTGGAGGTGGGATATGTATATCCAGGGTGATTAGTTTTTGGTCAGATCTCACTAGTGAGGGTATACTTCGATGTGGAGCATTTTGTCCCCATGTTTGTGATGATCAGGTCTAGTATATTATCTCCCCTAGTGGGAGAGGTGACTAGTTGTTCCAGTGCATTTGAATTTATGAATTCCAGGAACCTTTGGGTTAGGGTATTAGGGCTAGAATAATGTACCCAATCTATTTTTGGGTAGTTGAAGTCTCCCAGTATGATGGTATTTTGTGATACATTCATATCCTCCAATGTCTTCAGGAAGGCTGAGTGGGGTTCTTGAGATTGGGAGGGTGGTCTGTAACATGCTACCAGTTGTATAGCAGTTTTGCCTATGGTTAGTTGCACCTGTATGGTCTCTGATGCTTCATGTGTTGCTACTAACCTGGAGGTGTGGGTGTCCTTTATGAATATGGACACTCCCCCTCCCTTTGTGGTTCGGCCTGGGTTTTGGGGCCGAAAAGCATGATACGAGGTATAGCCTGGTAGCACTGGGGTGCTCTCAGGAGCCTTGAACTATGTTTCAGTTACTGCACAGACGTCGATGTTCTCCATGCTTAGGAGTGCACCAAGTGCCTGCATCTTGAGATTTAGACTTCTGGCGTTGAGCAGCATTACCCTTAGTTTTTTTCCATTTTTGTTTTCTAAGGAGGTGGGTTTGTCTTTTGAGCCTTGCCTAAAAAAGGCACTATGGGGGTGGCAAGAGCCTTAGCCAATATCCGGAAGCCCAGTGGTGACAGGTGTAATCCATCCCTTGCGAAGCAGCGTGGCTTGTCCAACATATCATCCCAGGCAGACAGACATTGGATCCCCTTAGAATGACACCAGTAGTCGAGCCAATTGTTAAAGCTGATCATCTTGTCTTTGTATTGTGGTATCATTCTTGGTGCAGGCAAGATGCTGCTCAGGGTCAGGGTCATACCAGCCTGGGCTACATAATCGGAGAGCTCCTCTATGTATCTTTTCATATAGTCCAGGGAGGTATGTCTCAGGTCATTCACACCAGCATGGACAATGACGGAGTCATATTTGTACTTGCTTTGGAGTGACCTGAGTGCGTGTGTTATGTGGCGGATCCTAGCCCCCGATAGACATCTCACAGTCACCTTCACCTTGTTCAGCCTGGTCAGTGGGACATAAGTGTGTCTGACTATGGAGTCACCTATTACTAGTGTGTCAGGCAAGGTGTTTGGCCTTAAGGGCTGCGATTGGTCGACACACTGATTTATTGAAGTATGTGTTGCATGTGTTTTGTTTTGAGGTGGTGGATTTTTGGATGTCTTCTTTGGGAGCCTCTGTTGTTGTGGTATGTTTTTTATTAGAGCCTCCGAGTATGTCTTTGTGTTTTTATGTGTTTGGTTTGCAGTTGTGGTAGGTCTATGTGGGACTGGGATTGTTGTCTGTGTGGTTGCCATCTCCTCCTGTCTGGTCATGCCAGCCCTGGGTTGAGAGAGTTCAGCCTCCAGTTTGGCTATGTAGTTGCATCTCTCAGATGTATTTGTGTTTGTTGGGAGGAGGAGAGGGTTGTCTGTGTACATGAGACAATTGTAGCATTGTCTCAAGATGCCCAGATTGACCAGCTGAATTGGAGACGACGCCAGTAATCTACCACTCGACATGCTAGAACAGTATAAGGGAGTGGTATACCTTTAAGGGAAGTGGATATTCACAGGGGTGGTAAATAGATGTAGTGCTTTACTTAGTACGAGAATGCTTACTTAGTAGAGAAGTATTGAGAACAAGTGCTAGGCTTATAATACAGCGAGTAGTCTGGTTATACTAAGAGTAGAGCTTCCTTAAGGGAAAAGTTGAAGAGCAGACTTGGCGGAGTCAGAAAAAGTTTAACCTTGTTTAACCGGCGCTATGCTTAACAATCATAAAGCCGTGCAAACACGGATTTTAAACAGTGAACTACAAAAGAGCTAGAAATGGTCCCAAACAACCAATTATATATAGATATATATATATATGTGTGTGTGTGTGTGTGTGTGTGTGTGTGAGAATTATATTTTCAAAATAATGATGTTACCATCGCATCTAAGGACTGGGGAATCATATTTCACATCACTGTTACACAGCAGTTTCCCTTTGCTAAATATGTTGTCAGAAAAGGATCTGTGTCTTGAAACGTTCCCTGAATGTTGTCATTATAGAGCAGTGAAACATGGCATGGTTACTGGATTAAAGTGAAGTGTTAAGCCTGATTTTCACTGATAATAGGCTATCAGTAAATCAGTGAGCTGTTTTATACTTAAGTGTATCACTGACATTTGTGTACATTATGAAGGGATAAGAGACAGATTAGAAGGATTAATTCTGTACCTGAACAAGCCACTGCAAGTTGGAGTTATGTAGCAATGGATCAGCTGTGTTTCTTGTTAATAAAGTAGAGCAGCAACAGCTGGGAATGCATTCATTAAGTATTCAGATATCAGGCTGAGCAGCCACAGCTAGGAATGTATACACAAAGTATTCGGCCATCGGGTTGACCAGCAACAACTGGGAATGTATGCATTAAGAATTCGGCCAACGGGCTGAGCAGACACAGCTCAGAATGTAGGCATTAAGTATTCGGCCATCAGGCTGAGCAGCCACAGCTGGGCATGTATGCATTAAGTATTTGGTCATCGAGCTGAGCAGCCACAGCTGGGAATGTATGCTTTAAGTATTTGGTCATTGGGCTGAGCAGCCACAGCTGGGAATATATGCATTAAGTATTCGGTCGTCAGGCTGAGCAGCCACAGCTGGGAATGAATGCATTAAGTATACGGTCATTGGGCTGAGCAGCCACAGCTGGGAATGTATGCATTAAGTATTCGGCCATCGGGCTGAGCAGCCATAGCTGGGAATGTATGCATTAAGTATTCAGTCATTGGGCTGAGCAGCCACAGCTGGGAATGTATGCACTGAGTATTCGTCCGTCAGTCTGAGCAGCAACAGCTGCGAATGTATGCATTAAGTATTCGTCCATCGGGGCTGAGCAGACAATAGCTGGGAATGAATGCATTAAGTATTCGGCCGTCAGGCTGAGCAGCCACAGCTTGGAATGTATGCAATAAGTATTCGGCCATCGGGATGAGCAGCCACAGCTGGGAATGTCTGCATTAAGTATTCATCCATTGGGGCTGAGCAGTCACAGCTGGGAATGTATGCATTAAGTATTCGGCCATTGGGCTGACCAGCAACAACTGGGAATGTATGCATTAAGTATTCGGCCTTCGGGCTGAGCAGCCACAGCTGAGTATGTATGCATTAAGTATTCGGTCATCGGGCTGAGCAGCCACAGCTGGGAATGTATGCATTAAGAATTCAGTCATCGGGCTGAGCAGCCACGGCTGGGAATGTATACATTAAGTATTCGGCCATTGAGCTGAGCAGCCACAGCTGGGAATGTATGCATTAAGTATTCTGTCATTGGGCTGAGCAGCCACAGCTGGGAATGTATGCATTAAGTATTCGGCCATTGGGCTGAACAGCCACAGCTGGGAATGTATGCATTAAGTATTTGGTCATTGGGCTGAGCAGCCAGAGCTATGAGGTATGCATTAAGTATATGGTCATTGGGCCGAGCAGCCACAGCTGGGAAAATTTCAATCCATGTTAGGCAGAGCCCCTCACTGATCCTCTTCAAGAGAAATCTGGACGAGTGGATGGGAGATCATAAGTATACCCCTGGGATGTCTTTTGTGTCCCTGCTAGACAGAGGCACAGTAAACTAACCTTAAAAGGGCTATCTTCTGTGACCTACTATACAGAGGCATAGTCAACCAATCTAAAAGGGTGGTGAAAGCCAAACACACTCTGGCTAGGCTTATAAATGCCCTAGGGCAGATAGCCTAGTATCAACCTATGAACCTATGTAAGCATTAAGTATTCGGTCTTGGGCTGAACAGCCACAGCTGGGAATGTAAGCATTAAGTATTCACCCATCTCGGCTGAGCAGCCACAGCTGGGAATATATGCATTAAGTATACAGTCATTGGGCTGAGCAACCACAGCTGGCAATGTATGCATTAAGTATACGGTCATTGGGCTGAGCAGCCACAGCTGAGAATGTATGCATTAAATATTTGGTCATTGAGCTGAGCAGCCACAGCTGGGAAAATATGCAATAAGTATTCAGCCGTCGGGATGAGCAGCCACAGCTGGGAATGTCTGCATTAAGTATTCATCCATTGGGACTGAGCAGCCACAGCTGGGAATGTATGCATTAAGTATTCGGCCACTGGGCTGACCAGCAACAACTGGGAATGTATGCATTAAGTATTCAGCCATCGGGCTGAGCAGCCACAGCTGAGAATGTATGCATTAAGTATTCGGTCGTCGGGCTGAGCAGCCACAGCTGGGAATGTATGCATTAAGAATTCAGTCATCGGGCTGAGCAGCCACGGCTGGGAATGTATACATTAAGTATTCGGCCATTGAGCTGAGCAGCATCAGCTGGGAATGTATGCATTAAGTATTCGGTCATTGGGCTGAGCAGCCACAGCTGGGAAAGTATGCATTAAGTATTCGGCCATTGGGCTGAACAGCCACAGTTGGGAATGTATGCATTAAGTATTCGATCATTGAGATGAGCAGCACCAGCTGGGAATGTATGCATTAACTATTCGGTCATAGGGCTGAGCAGCCAGAGCAGTGAGGTATGCATTAAGTATATGGTCATTGGGCCGAGCAGCCACAGCTGGGAAAATCTTAATCCATGTTAGGCAGAGCCTCTCACTGACCCTCTTCAAGAGAAATCTTGACGAGTGGATGGGAGATCGTAAGTTTACCCCTGGGATCTCTTCTGTTTCCCTGCTAGACAGAGGCACAGTAAACTAACTTTAAAAGGGATATCTTCTGTGACCTACTATACAGAAGCACAGTCAACCAATCTAAAAGGGTGGTGAAAGCCAAACACACTCTGGCTAGGCTTATAAATGCCCTAGGGCAGATAGCCTAGTATCAACCTATGAACCTATGTAAGCATTAAGTATTCGGTCTTGGGCTGAACAGCCACAGCTGGGAATGTATGCATTAAGTATTCAGCCATCGGGGCTGAGCAGCCACAGCTGGGAATATATGCATTAAGTATACAGTCATTGGGCTGAGCAACCACAGCTGGGAATGTATGCATTAAGTATTCGGTCATTGGGTTGAGCAGACCCAGCTGGGAATGTATGCATTAAGTATTCGGCCATTGGGCTGAGCAGCCACAGCTGGGAATGTATGACCTAAGTATTCAGCCATCGGGCTGAGCAGCCACAGCTGGGAATTTATGCATTAAGTATTCAGCCATCAGGGCTGAGCAGCTGCAACTGGGAATGTATGCATTAAGTATTAGGTCATTTGGCTGAGCAGCCACAGCTGGAAATGTATGCATTAAATATACGGTCATTGGGCTGAGCAGCCACAGCTGAGAATGTATGCATTAAATATTCAGTCATGAACAGCCACAGCTGGCAATGTATGCATTAAGTATTCGGCCAGTGGGCTGAACAGTTACAGCTGGGAATGTATGCATTAAGTATTCAACCATCAGGCTGAACAGCCACAGCTGGGAATGTATGCATTAAGTATTCAATCATTGAGCAAAGCAGCCAAAGCTGGGAATGTATGCATTAAGTATTCGGTCATTGGGCTGAACAGCCACAGTTGGGAATGCATGCATTAAGTATACGGCCGTCAGGCTGAGCAGCCACAACTGGGGATGTATGCATTAAGTATTCGGCCATCGGGCTGTGCAGCCACAGCTGCGAATGTATGCATTAAGTATTCGTCCATCGGGCTGAAAAGAAACAGCTGGGAATGTATGCATTAAGTATTCGGTCATTGGGCTGAGCAGCCACAGCTGGTAATGTATGCATTAAGTATTCAGTCATCAGGCTGAGAAGCCACAGCTGGGAATGTATGCATTAAGTAAACGGCCGTCTGGCTGAGCAGCCACAGATGGGAATGTATGCATTAAGTATTCGGCCATTGGGCTGAACAGCCAAAGCTGGGAATTTATGCATTAAGTATTCCATCATTGAGCTGAGCAGCCACAGCTGGGAATGTATGCATTAAGTATTCGGTCATTCGGCTGAGCAGCCAGAGCTATGAGGTATGCATTAAGTATTTAGTCATTGGGCTGATCAGCCACAGCTGAGAATGTATGCATTAAGTATACGGTCATTGGGGCTGAGCAGCCACAGCTAGGAATGTATGCATTAAGTATTCGGCCATCGGGCTGAGCAGCCACAGCTGGGAATGTATGTGTTAAGTATTTGGTCATTGGGCTGAACAGCCACAGCTGGGAATGTATGCATTAAGTATTCAGCCATCGGGGCTGAGCCACCACAGCTGGGAATGTATGCATTAAGTATTCGGTCATTGGGCTGAGCAGCCACAGCTGGGAATGTATGCCTTTAGTATTCGGCCATCGGGCTAAGCAGCCACAGCTGGGAATGTATGCATTAAGTATTCGGTCATCGGGCTGAGCAGCCACAGCTGGGAATGTATGCATTAAGTATTCAATCACTGAGCTGAGCAGCCACAGCTGGGAATGTATGCATTAAATATTCGGCCATCGGGGCTGAGCAGCCACAGCTGGGAATGTATGCATTAACTATTTGGCCGTCGGGGCAGAGCAGCCACAGCTGAGAATGTATGCATTAAATATTCGGTCATTGAGCTGAACAGACACAGCTGGGAATGTATGCATTAAGTATTTGGTCATTGGGCTGAGCAGCCACAGCTGGGAATGTATGCATTAAGTATTCGGCCATTGGGCTGAGCTGCCTCAGCTGGGAATGCATGCATTAAGTATTCGGTCATTGGGCTGAGCAGCCACAGCTGGAAATGTATGCATTAAGTATTCAGCCATCGGGCTGAACAGCCACAGCTGGGAATGTAGGCATTAAGTATTCAGCCATCAGGCTTAACAGCCTCAGCTGGGAATGTATGCATTAAGTATTCGGTCATTGGGCTGAGCAGCCATAGCTGGGAATGTATGCATTAAGTATTCGGCCATTGGGCTGAGCACCATAGCTGGGAATGAATGCATTAAGTATTCGGCCATCGGGCTGAACAGCCACAGCTGGGAATGTATGCATTAAGTATTCGGTCATTGGGCTGATCAGCCACAGCTGAGAATGTATGCATTAAATACTCGGTCATTGAGCTGAACAGCCACAGCTGGGAATGTATGCATTAAGTATTCGGCCATCGGGCTGAACAGTCACAGCTGGGAATGTATGCATTAAGTATTCGGCCATCAGGCTTAACAGCCTCAGCTGGGAATGTATGCATTAAGTATTCGGTCATTGGGCTGAGCAGCCATAGCTGGGAATGTATGCATTAAGTATTCGGCCATCGGGCTGAACAGCCACAGCTGGGAATGTAGGCATTAAGTATTCAGTCATTGGGCTGAGCAGCCACAGCTGGTAATGTATGCCTTAAGTATTCGATCATTGAGCGAAGCAGCCACAGCTGGGAATGTATGCATTGACTATACGGCCGTCAGGCTGAGCAATCACAGCTGCGAATGTATGCATTAAGTATTCAGTCATTGGACTGAGCAGCCACAGCTGGGAATGTATGCATTAAGTATTCAGTCATTGGGCTGAGAAGCCTCAGTTGAGAATGTATGCATTAAGTATTCGGTCATTGGGCTGAGCAGCCACAGCTGGGAGTGTATGCATTAAGTATTCGGTCATTGGGCTGAGCAGCCACAGCTGGGAGTGTATGCATTAAGTATTTGGTCGTCGAGATGAGCAGACACAGCTGGGAATGTATGCATTAAGTATTCGGCCGTCGAGGCTGAGCATCCACAGCTGGGAATGTATGCATTAAGTATACAGGCATTGGGCTGAACAGCCACCGCTGGGAATGTATGCATTAAGTATTCAGCCATCGGGACTGAGCAGCCACAGCTGGTAATGTAAGCATTAAGTATTTGGCCATCGGGCTGAGCAGCCACAGCTGGGAATGTATGCATTAAGTATTCGGCCATCGGGGCTGAGCAGCCACAGCTGGGAATGTATGCATTAAGTATTCGATCACTGGGCTGAGCAGCCACAGCTGAGATTGTATGCATTAAATATTCGGTCATTGAGCTGAACAACCACAGCTGGGAATGTATGCATTAAGTATTCGACCATCGGGCTGAACAGCCACAGCTGGGAATGTATGCATTAACTATACGGCCGTCAGGCTGAGCAGCCACAACTGGGAACATATGCATTAAATATTCGGTCATTGGGCTGAACAGCCACAGCTGGGAATGTATGCATTAAGTATTCCATCTTTGAGCTAAGCAGCCAAAGTTGAGAATTTATGCATTAAGTATTCAGTCATTGGGCAGAACAGCCACAGCTGGGAATGTATGCATTAACTATACGGCCATAAGGCTGAGCAGCCACAGCTAGGAATGTATGCATTAAGTATTCGGTCATTGGGCTGAGGCGCCACAGCTGGGAATGTATGCATTAAGTATTCGGGCTGAGCAGCCACAGCTGTGAATGTATGCATTAAGTATTCATCCATTGGGCAGAACAGCCACAGCTGGGAAAGTATGCATTAAGTATTTGGTCACTGGGCTGAGCAGCCACAGCTGTGATGTATGCATTAAGTATACGGCCGTCAGCCTGAGCAGCCACAGATGGGAATGTATGCATTAAGTATTTGGCCATCGGGCTGAGCAGCCACAGCTGGGAATGTATGCATTAAGTATTCGGCCGTCGGGGCTTAGCAGCCACAGCTGGGAATGTATGCATTAAGTATTCGATCACTGGGCTGAAGCGCCACAGCTGGGAATGTATGCATTAAGTATTCGGGCTGAGCAGCCACAGCTGTGAATGTATGCATTAAGTATTCATCCATCGGGCTGAACAGCCACAGCTGGGAATGTATGCATTAAGTATTCAGTCATTGGGCGGAGCAGCCACAGCTGTGAATGTGTGCATTAAGTATACGGCCGTCAGCCTGAGCAGCCACAGATGGGAATGTATGCATTAAGTATTTGGTCATTGGGCTGAGCAGCCACAACTGGGAATGTATGCATTAAGTTTTCGGTGATTGGGCTGAGCAGCCACAGCTGGGAGTGTATGCATTAAGTATTCGGCCATCGGGCTGAGCAGCCACAGCTGGGAATGTATGCATTAAGTATCTGGCCATCGGGCTGAACAGCCACAGCTGGGAATGTATGCATTAAGTATTCGATCATTGAGCTGAGCAGCCACAGCTGGGAATGTATGCATTAAGTATTCGATCATTGAGTTGAGCAGCCACAGCTGGGAGTGTATGCATTAAGTATTTGGTCGTCGGGCTGAGCAGTCACAGCTGGGAATGTATGCATTAAGTATACGGTCATTGGGCTGAGCAGCCACAGCTGGGAATGTATGCATTAAGTATTCGGTCATTGGGCTGAGCTGCCACAGCTGGTAATATATGCATTAAGTATTCGGCCATTGGGCTGAGGAGCCACAGCTGGGAATGTATGCATTAAGTATTCGGTCTTTGGGCTGAGCAGCCACAGCTGGGAATGTATGCATTAAGTATTCGGCCATCGGGCTGAACAGTCACAGCTGGGAATGTATGCATTAAGTATTCGGCCATCAGGCTTAACAGCCTCAGCTGGGAATGTATGCATTAAGTATTCGGTCATTGGGCTGAGCAGCCATAGCTGGGAATGTATGCATTAAGTATTCGGCCATCGGGCTGAACAGCCACAGCTGGGAATGTAGGCATTAAGTATTCAGTCATTGGTCTGAGCAGCCACAGCTGGTAATGTATGCCTTAAGTATTCGATCACTTGAGCGAAGCAGCCACAGCTGGGAATGTATGCATTGATTATAAGGCCGTCAGGCTGAGCAGCCACAGCTGCGAATGTATGCATTAAGTATTCAGTCATTGTACTGAGCAGCCACAGCTGGGAATGTATGCATTAAGTATTCAGTCATCGGGCTGAGAAGCCTCAGTTGGGAATGTATGCATTAAGTATTCAGTCATTGGGCTGAGCAGCCACAGCTGGGAGTGTATGCATTAAGTATTCGGTCATTGGGCTGAGCAGCCACAGCTGGGAGTGTATGCATTAAGTATTCGGTCGTCGAGATGAGCAGACACAGCTGGGAATGTATGCATTAAGTATTCGGCCATCGGGGCTGAGCAGCCACAGCTGGGAATGTATGCATTAAGTTTACAGGCATTGGGCTGAACAGCCACAGCTGGGAATGTATGCATTAAGTATTTGGCCATCGGGACTGAGCAGCCACAGCTGGTAATGTAAGCATTAAGTATTTGGCCATTGGGCTGAGCAGCCACAGCTGGGAATGTATGCATTAAGTATTCGATCACTGGGCTGAGCAGCCACAGATGAGATTGTATGCATTAAATATTCGGTCATTGAGCTGAACAACCACAGCTGGGAATGTATGCATTAAGTATTCGGCCATCGGGCTGAACTGTCACAGCTGGGAATGTATGCATTAAGTATTCGGCCATCGGGCTGAACAGCCACAGCTGGGAATGTATGCATTAACTATATGGCCGTCAGGCTGAGCAGCCACAGCTGGGAACATATGCATTAAGTATTCGGTCATTGGGCTGAACAGCCACAGCTGGGAATGTATGCATTAAGAATGTATGCATTAAGTATTCGATCTTTGAGCTAAGCAGCCAAAGTTGAGAATGTATGCATTAAGTATTCAGTCATTGGGCTGAACAGCCACAGCTGGGAATGTATGCATTAACTATACGGCCATAAGGCTGAGCAGCCACAGCTAGGAATGTATGCATTAAGTATTCGGTCATTGGGCTGAGGCGCCACAGCTGGGAATGTATGCATTAAGTATTTGGGGTGAGCAGCCACAGCTGTGAATGTATGCATTAAGTATTCATCCATTGGGCTGAACAGCCACAGCTGGGAAAGTATGCATTAAGTATTCGGTCACTGGGCTGAGCAGCCACAGCTGTGATGTATGCATTAAGTATACGGCCGTCAGCCTGAGCAGCCACAGATGGTAATGTATGCATTAAGTATTTGGCCATCGGGCTGAGCAGCCACAGCTGGGAATGTATGCATTAAGTATTCGGCCGTCGGGGCTTAGCAGCTACAGCTGGGAATGTATGCATTAAGTATTCGATCACTGAGCCGAGCAGCCACAGCTGAGATTGTATGCATTAAATATTCGGTCATTGAGCTGAACAGTCACAGCTGGGAATGTATGTATTAAGCATTCGGCCATCGGGCTGAACAGTCACAGCTGGGAATGTATGCATTAAGTATTCGGCCATCGGGCTGAACAGCCACAGCTGGGAATGTATGCATTAACTATACGTCCGTCAGACTGAGCAGCCACAGCTGGGAATGTATGCATTAAGTATTCGATCTTTGAGCTAAGCAGCCGAAGTTGAGAATGTATGCATTAAGTATTCGGTCATTGGGCTGAACAGCCACAGCTGGGAATGTATGCATTAACTATACGGCCATCAGGCTGACCAGCCACAGCTGGGAATGTATGCATTAAGTATTCGGTCATTAGGCTGAAGCGCCACAGCTGGGAATGTATGCATTAAGTATTCGGGCTGAGCAGCCACAGCTGTGAATGTATGCATTAAGTATTCATCCATCGGGCTGAACAGCCACAGCTGGGAATGTATGCATTAAGTATTCAGTCATTGGGCGGAGCAGCCACAGCTGTGAATGTGTGCATTAAGTATACGGCCGTCAGCCTGAGCAGCCACAGATGGGAATGTATGCATTAAGTATTTGGTCATTGGGCTGAGCAGCCACAACTGGGAATGTATGCATTAAGTTTTCGGTGATTGGGCTGAGCAGCCACAGCTGGGAGTGTATGCATTAAGTATTCGGCCATTGGGCTGAGCAGCCACAGCTGGGAATGTATGCATTAAGTATTTGGTCGTCGGGCTGAGCAGTCACAGCTGGGAATGTATGTATTAAATATACGGTCATTGGGCTGAGCAGCCACAGCTGGGAATGTATGCATTAAGTATTCGGTCATTGGGCTGAGCTGCCACAGCTGGTAATGTATGCATTAAGTATTCGGCCATTGGGCTGAGGAGCCACAGCTGGGAATGTATGCATTAAGTATTCGGTCTTTGGGCTGAGCAGCCACAGCTGGGAATGTATGCATTAAATATTCAGTCATTGGGCTGAGCAGCCACAGCTGGGAATTTATGCATTAAGTATTCGGCCTTCGGGCTGAGCAGCCACAGCTGGGAATGTATGCATTAAGTATACGGTCGTTGGACTGAGCAGCCACAACTGGGAATGTATGCATTAAGTGTCCGGTCATTGGGCCAAGCAGCCACAGCATGGAATGTAAGTATTAAGCATACGGTCAGGCTTATTATAAGTGAAAAGAGGAGTTACTCGTCAGCATCTAATTAATTCTCTGAAAGAAACACAATTACTGTAATGTGAATATGAAGGGGGTGGATAAAAGGAGGTTTTAAGTTGAAAAATGTCAGCAGCTAGGATACAATCACAGAAACACAAAGACATCATATAAAAACATTTTGCAAACATTAATGCACACAGAAGGTTGTTAATAATTATTACTGTATCTTTGGTGAATTTGTAGAAGTAAACATGGTTAGAAGTCAGAATTATAATTTAGTGCTTATCAGTCCAGGAGACCATTAAGGAGGCTCTCCCAAATTTCTAATCGCCCCAAACACTGTCTGATTAAGTTACCTGCTCAATGTCGCGCAGCAGACAAATGAAGGTGGGAAGATTCAATCCCTTTACCCTGGCACAGGAAACAACTCATTAACAGGTCAGCACATTAGTCCTCTGCATTAATTGCCAACCTTGACACCTGGCATAAAGATATGACTGAAGACCTTATGTTTTAAACATAATGACATAAGCAGAGGGCACCTTCATCCAGTGCTGTGTGTGAAAAATGATAAATGAATACTGCCAGAAACAGCTTTATGCCCTTCCACCAACTAAATAAAGACTTGCAGCAGCTCTTTGTTTACAAGGATGTAAATTCCAGCAACCAAAAACTGCTGTCTGTCTACAAACCTAGCAAATCTGCTGGGCACTGTCTGTATTTATAGAAGTTTGCTAAAGCATGAGTCTCCTTACCTGTATCCATTAGGTTTATACCTTCCCTTCTGTCTTTCTAAACCACTCTGAATGACTTCATAGTTAAAATCTGGCTCTGTTCTTGCTCAAAACCAGGATAAACTATACCCATAAATGTGCAAGTACCTTTTCATTCCTTATACCTCCTTACTCTTCCTTCTTCACTTACTTCCTTATTGCTATCAAATTATTTTCCCGACTTTCTCTCTAAATGTACCATAAGCCTGTTTTTGCCTTACTTCATATTGCAATTCATATTTGTATTAGGCTCCCTTATCTTTAATTTCTCTACAAACTGTTTAAAATTTCTCTAAATATTAAATGATTGTCATATACCTTGTATTAATTCTTAACCACTGCTTTTATATTATGTCTAATTTGTTATAATTAAACTGTAGATGTTTTGTTTTATTTTTGAAGATTGTAAAATTATTTTTCTTAAAATGTTTTGTAATAATTTGGAGCTTTTCTCCCAGGTCTCCGCTGAAAATGAGCTTCTACCCAGTTGGACTTTCCTGATAATCAAATGTCAATCAATAAATAGATAAATAAAATGTTTAAAGAATGCAAGAAGAAAGCTAAAGAAGGAATTCCTCCCCTGAACTCTTTATATTGTACCATTCAAGACCTGCTGCTAAACAGACAGCAGTTTACAGGACTTGTGCAGTTGTGTGTTCTGCAACAGTCCCTTTAACTCCACATAGTGTTGAAAAAACTAACACTTCATTCACTGTCTCCAAGTCAGCACATTCAAACATATACACTTTTTCTCCAGCCTCTCTTTATTTCTGGGTTATGCACAACACTAATATTAAATGTTTCATATTTCCTTAAGAACACTGTGTTGTAACTAGTTTTTGTTTCCATGTAGCCTAGCATGGTTAAAACAAATCCTGTTTTTTCTGTGAGATTATTATTCTGTTTTATTAAGTCCTGTGGTGCACCTAATAATCTGCTTGTCTGTCACTGTGTGCAGTGAGGTAAAGTAGAACTTGGGTTACTGTCACTGATATATATATATATATATATATATATATATATATATATATATATATATATATATATAGATAGATAGATCTACTACTGTGTTTGGTCGACTTACATTTGTTCGAAAATGATTTCAGGCAGCCCACTTCACCAAAAGCTCATTTGATTAAAAGCTCATTTGGTCAAAAATGAAATACAATCCCTGCCCCACTGCAGTGCGACCCTGGAGTGAGAATATTAAGTAAGGGGGGGTGTGGGGGCATAGCCCTCCACATAATTGTAGTGTATTCATTGTTATATAAAGGTGTATCCATTAAAAATATATTGATATATATGTTTGGTAATAACTATTTGCAAAATGTGGGGGGCTATGCCCCCCACACCCCCCAATATGGGGGGCTGTGCCCCCCACACACCCCTTACTTAATATTCTCACTCCAGGGTTGCACTGCAGTGGGGCAGGGGCTGTATTTCATTTTTGCCTAAATAAAATTTGACCAAATGAATTTCAGTGAAGTAGGCTGCCTGAAATCATTTTCGACCAAATGAAATTCGACCAAAGAAAGTAGACCCATACATATATATATATATATATATATATATATATATATATATATATATATATATACATATGTATATAATACACTGTAGCCACACTACAGTTTAGCTTCTAGTAATATATCTATAATTAAATATGTATTTCTATCTCTCTGTCTGTCTCTATCTACATCTATACCATCTGTATCTGTTTCTATGCCTATATTTGTATCCATAACTATATATGTATCTGCATCTCTCTCCCTGTGTGAGTGTGTGTGTGTGTGTGTGTGTGTGTGTGTGTGTGTGTGTGTGTGTGTGTGTGTGTGTATATACATGTTTCCATCTCTATCTTTATCTCTCTGTATTTATGTATATCTACATCTATAGCTTTATCATCAGTAGTCTATAACATCTGTATCTATATTTATATCTATTTATGTGCATATATGCTGAACTTGAGAGGTATGCCTAGAGTGTACCCAAAACTGAATGGAGTTGTGGACAATAGTACCAATCCCAGATTATGTCTATCAGTACAAGAGTCATGTAGACCAACTGCTTTAGACATTACCTCTGTGGCTGATATCCTCTCAGTACATGAACACAGACCACAGGCCATGCCCTATGTGATGGCTAACCACTTAGTGGTGTAAAACCGCAGTACATGTATCTCTATATATATATATATATATATATATATATATATATATATATATATATATATGTGCGTGTGTGTGTTTGTGTGTGTGTGTGTGTGTGTGTGTAGATGGGTCTACTTCTAAGACCCAACTCCCAGAAGGTCGATTTTCACAATTACGAGACCAGAATCACAAAACCGCAGAACATTGAATGTCGGCTGTTTAGTAGGTTAATTAAACACTTGACCAACATGCCCCTTTCTCCACTGTAGTGCAATCCCACAGTTCATATATTTAGTTAGGGGCAGTGTGGGGACTGTGGAGGATATAGCCCCCTGCCTAGGTGGGTTTTACTTACCTCAGTGCCAGTTTTGCTTGCATTTGGCCAAGTGTTTATTTACAGTAGTAAAGAGCCTATGATCGATGTTCTTGTGGTTTCGGCATTGTGAAAATCGACCTTCTGGGAGTTGGGTTTTAGAAGTAGACTCGTGTGTGTGTGTGTGTGTGTGTGTGTGTGTGTGTGTGTGTGTGTGTGTGTGTGTGTGTGTGTATGTGTGTGTGTGTGTGTGTGTGTGTGTGTGTGTGTGTGTGTGTGTGTGTGTGTGTGTGTGTGTGTGTGTGTGTGTGTGTGTGTGTATGTGTGTGTGCATATTCATGCATTTATACTCAGTATCATATCTCTCATCCTCTTAGCACAAGAAATCCAGACAAAGCCTAAAATAATAGGGAGGCAAATGCCCATACATAGGGGCAGATTTTAAATATTGTTCTTATAAACTTAGAAAGTTGCTGGAATAACAGGATTTGTGTTAACATGCATATTATGAATTATATGAAGTCACAAACTCAAATATATGTCATTATTTAATGACTACAGTCCTTGGTGATTTGCCAGAAAACTTAAAATTTTATGAGGAACACACCAAATATATAATTAAAAAATCTGGATATTCTGCAAAAATCCGGGCAGTTGAGAGGTATGATATATATATATATATATTTTATTTTGTTAATTTGGTAACACCTCTTATGCACAGCAGGCTTAACAGCACTACTGTGGTTCAAGTGATATGTAAAATGTGTAAATACTCATATGGGACCCAAACCCAGGCTGCTTGGGTTGATTAGTAAAATGTGTAAATACTCATGTGGGACTCAAACTCAGGCTGTCTGGGTTGATTTGTAAAATTTGTAAATACACATGTGGGACTCAAACCCAGGCTGCTTTGGTTGATTTGTAAAATTTGTAAATACACATGTGGGACTCATACTCAGGCTGTCTGGGTAAGTTTATTTGCAGCTCAGCAGTGCACCAGGGCACATGCAAGTTGCACTAATGGTAGTTCTTGAGTTGCATCTCTGAAAAGTGAATAATATTCATTAAATGCTATGACTGGGTAAGTGTTTTTGTGAGTAATAACTCTCAGAAACCTCTTCCCCAATTAATTGTCTATATTTGTGTGCCTCATATATTTGAATATTGCTGATTTTATTTTTTATGGGTGATTTCTTATGGCTGTGGGAAGTTATATCATGGCAGTCATTCTGGACTCAATCACTAAAGATATAAAGGCCATTAAGGCATCCCTGGCATCTCTTTCACAGCTGACATTCTCCAAATAAAAGGAACAGTATCTAAATACAATTCTCAAATAGATTAA
This sequence comes from Protopterus annectens, assembly GCF_019279795.1. Classification (NCBI taxonomy): domain Eukaryota; kingdom Metazoa; phylum Chordata; order Ceratodontiformes; family Protopteridae; genus Protopterus; species Protopterus annectens. Next base: position 1,301,435,167 of record NC_056747.1, read on the forward strand.
ATGCAGTCTCTACTAAATGAGCAGCAATATGAGCTCAGGGATCAATGTTCTCAAATGGATTAAATGCAGTTTCTACTAAACAAGCAGCAGTATGAGCTCAGGGATCAATGTATGAGCTCAGGGATCATTGATCTCAAATGGATTAAATGCAGTCTCTACTAAATGAGCAGCGATATGAGCTCAGGGGTCAATGTTCTCAAATGGATTAAATGCAGTCTCTACTACAAAAGCAGCAATATGAACTCAGGGATCAATGTTCTCAAAAGGATTAAATGCAGTCTCTACTAAACAAGCATAAATATGAGCTCAGGGATGAATGTTCTCAAATGGATTAAATGCAGTCTCTACTAAACAAGCAGCAATATGAGCTCGGGGATCAATGTATGAGCTCAGGGATCAATGATCTCAAATGGATTAAATGCAGTCTCTACTAAATGAGCAGCAATATGAGCTTAGGGATTAAGGTTCTCAAATGGATTAAACACAGTCTCTATTAAACAAGCAGCAATGTGAGCTCAAGGATCAATGTATGAGCTCAGGGATCAATGTTCTCAAAAGGATTTAATGCAGCCTCTACTAAACAAGCATAAATATGAGCTCAAGGATCAATGTTCTCAAATGGATTAAACACAGTTTCTGCTAAATGAGCAGCAATATGAGATCAGGGATCAATGTGTGAGCTCAGGGATCAGTGTTCTCAAATGGATTAAATGCAGTCTCTAGTAAAGGAGCAGTGATATGATCTCAGGGAGCATGATCTCAAATGGATTAAATGCAGTTTCTAATACACAACTAGCAATATGAGCTCAGGGATCAATGTATGAGCTCAGGGATCAATGATCTCAAATGGATTAAACACAGTTTCTACTAAACAAGCATACGTATGAGCTTAAGGATCAATGTTCTCAAATGGATTAAATGCAGTCTTTACTAAACAAGCATACATATGAGCTCAAGGATCAATGTTCTCAAATGGATTAAATGCAGTCTCTACTAAACAAACAGCAACATGAGCTCAGGGATCAATGTATGAGTTCAGGGATCAATTATATCAAATGGATTAAATGCAGTCTCTACTAAACAAGCAGCAATATGAGCTCAGAGATCAATGTATGAGCTTAGGGATTAAGGTTCTCAAATGGATTAAACACAGTCTCTACTAAACAAGCATAAACATGAGCTCGAGGATCAATGTTCTCAAATGGATTAAACACAGTCTCTGCTAAATGAGCAGCAATATGAGCTCAAGGATCAATGTATGAGCTCAGGGATCAATGTTCTCAAAAGGATTTAATGCAGTCTCTACTAAACAAGCATAAACATGAGCTCAAGGATCAATGTTCTCAAATGGATTAAATGCAGTCTCTACTAAACAAGCAGCAACATGAGCTCAGGGATCAATGTATGAGCTCAGGGATCAATGTTCTCAAAAGGATTGAATGCAGTCTCTACTAAACGAGCATAAACATGAGCTCAAGGATCAATGTTCTCAAATTGATTAAACACAGTCTCTGCTAAATGAGCAGCAATATGAGCTCAGGGATCAATGCATGAGCTCAGGGATCAATGTTCTTAAATGGATTAAATGCAGACTCTAGTAAATGAGCAGCAATATGAGCTCTGGGATCAATGATCTCAAATGGATTAAATGCAGTCTCTAGTAAACAAATAGCAATATGAGCTCAGGGATCAATGTATGAGCTCAGGAATCAATGATCTCAAATGGATTAAACACAGTCTCTACTAAACAAGTAGCAATATGAGTCAGGGATCAATGTGCAACTGTGGCCTCTAATGTAAAATGCATCACAGACCTGCAAACTTACTCTCTCTAGCTAGAATTTAAGTTGGGTGATTTAGAAACTGGGTGAGAAAAATGATTTGAAAATCCTGGAATGACTAAGAATAGTAGAGGGGATCCTCTTCCTTTAATTAAAACAGAATTATTTGTGTTACTTCAAGTTATTGAGTGCTTTGCATGAGGTTACCTGGTCATGTTTGGACAAAATAACAATCCAACAATTGGAACTGAGTTATATTTGGTCACTGATGTATGTGTTGTGTTGTCTGTGGTCATTCATTAGGAAATATAAACTCTTATCTACTAATTCTTCACACTGTGTTTATACCAATGGTATTTGTTCTATTCCTTTTATGCCACTGAAGGGTTGCTCCTTATCTCCACTATTGTTTGTGCCACTGTTAGTCTGTATGAGCCATATACTTCCTGCTCACTCAAAATACAGGATTCTGATTGGGTCTCGGATTGTAGCCTATGTATTATTTGTTTGAGACAGGCATGCCAAGAAATTCATCTGAAGAGCAAAGCTCAAGAGTTGAGTCTTTTCATATACATCAAGAGCACATAATATCAAGTTAGGATCTGAGATCCGAGCATAATGCTTTGTAGTGCATGAAGATTTATCTGTTCCATGTACTACCAGTACAGAAACATAAGACTAAAACAAAAAGAACCGCAAAGTGTAGTGTTAGCTTTGAAGGCTGGTAAAGCAGTTGGGAAGTGCTGTCAGATAGCAGGCAGTGTTGTTCCATATTCCCTGTCTAAGGGAAGCAGTTGGTTCCTAAACACTGACTGCTTCTAATGTTGTAGACAGCAGAAAGGAACAAGACTGTTCCATGTTCTGCTGCTGCTGCTTACTGGTTGGCTGTGCCAGCTTTTAATGCAGACCATCCTTAACACTGCTTAGAGGGGTGCTTTAACAATTGTTAAGCACCCTTCTAAGCATTGTTAAGATTATATCATGCTAGAATAGCACTGAACATGGTGTCTTTCAACTGATATTGGAGTGTAACCATGGCACTCAGTGCACTGCATTTAACTAAGGGTATCCCTGATTAAGAATTCCTCTCCTATTCTCTGCTCTTGGTTTACAAAAGACTGTATATCATGGTTGGCTTAACCAGTTTCCTTTATCACTTTATGATGCTTTCACACTGTTAGAATGTTTTTGCTATATTCATGGTTGTTATTCAATATCATGAAAACCAAGATCTTCCTGCTCACGTGAAAGCCATGTCTGGTCTATCTAATGCCCTTAGTTGACTGTTTGAAATGGACCTTGAGTGCTTGCATCTGGAATTTGGGTGGCCACAGATCTATCCAAAAGTATTGATGTGAATGTCAGGTAACTATTACAATACTTTGAATGGAAGTATGCATTTTGGAAGTCATTGTTTTTACCCTTTTTTAGTCAGATTGAAGTTACTAAAATGCTGTTACTTCCTAAGATAACTGTTTGGATCAGTCATCTTTGTCAGAGATGGCCTGCATTTGTCTCACCTGGGCTTCAGGCTTCTGGCAAAGGCTCTTGCCTCCCCTATAGTGCCTTTTTTAGGAAAAGTGATGAGGTTAAAACTACCAACATAAAAATTTCAAAATAAAACACAAATTAAAGGTCATGCTGCTAAATGCTAGGAGTCTTAACATGAAACTGTACTCATTGCAAGCATTCCTAACCCTGGAAAATGCTGAAATCTGTGCAGTCACAGAAATGCGGTTCGAAGCTGTGGAGAGCACCCCAGCCTTACCTGGTTACTCATCCTATCATACATTCAGACCCCAAACTGTGGGCAGTAAAGCCAAAGGAAGTGGAGTTTCAAAATACATTAAAGACATACACAACTCCAGGCTGGTTAAACAGTATGACACACAGGAGACACTCCAGGTGCAGTTAACCATTGACAAGACCCCTATTCAAATCATAGCTAGCTACCACCCCCCAAATCTGGCTCAAGATGCCCAATCCGCCTATTTGGACCTGTTCGAGTCTATCAAGATTCAATCCTTTGCCCTAATCCTGGGTGACTTTAACTTTCCAAACATAGACTGAAAGAACTACTCATGCCAGAACACAAATGCCCAGAGATTCCTTGATTTTGTCAATGCAAATGCCTTGGAACAGCTAGTCAATATCCCCACAAGGGGTGATAATATCTTGGAATTAGTATTAACCAACATGAGTAACCACTGCAGCATCCCTATAGTATCATCCTCCCTGGTAAGATCCAACCACAAAGCAGTCACTTTCGAAGTCACCATCTCCCCCAACCCCCCTCTAGCTAGGATCAGACATAAAAACTTCTCTAAAGCTGATAACAGCCTCCTGACGGATGGTATAAACAGCTTCATACCCCCCTCCCTCTCTGTAGGAACTGGCACCAATATCCAAAACTACACCAAAGCAGTATACAAGCATTTATATAGATGCACGGTATCAGAAATACCCAACAGGACTAAATCATCCTCCACAAGGAAGAGTAAACCTGTCTGGTGGACATCTGTAATAAATAAACTCTATAACGAAAGGAAAAAAAAATTGCTGTCAGGACCAAGAAGGAGCAGGTGCCCACTTGGAAGCAATGTCTCCTTAGCCTGAACAAGCAAATAAGAGCACTAGTGAAATCCTCCAAAGCAAACTTTGAGTCCAACTTCGCCACATCTACTAGAGACAGTCATAAGGCCTTCTTCACATATGTCTGCAACCTCAAAGAAAGCACCCAGATCTGTTCAGAACTGATGGTCAAAGAAACCACATACACAAATACCGTAGATATAGCAAACTTGCTGGCAGACAGATTCAGTGAAAACTTTACCCCTCCGTCCCCCCAAGTAAATCAGGACATCCCCAGTACCTGCCCCTTTCCCCTGATATCTAGCAAACAGGTCATCACTGCTCTCTCAAAGGCAAAAAATGCAGCCTCCATGGGACCCGATAACATCCCAGGCTGCATCCTACATGAACTCAGGCAGGAACTTGCAGCATCATTAGGCACCCTATTCAACCAAAGCCTGAGTACTGGCTTCATCCCAGCTAAGTGGAGGACAGCCAGTGTCATCCCTTTATACAAAGGTGTTGTGTCCACCGATCCAGGAAATTATAGACCCATCAGCCTAACTAGCCTGATCTGCAAGGCCACGGAATGGATTATCATGGACCTCATTAAAAAAGACATCTGCAACCTCCAAACACTTGATCCCACACAGTTTGGCTTCATCAAGGGGAGGTCATGTCTGCTAAATTTGGTTGACTTCTTTGAAACAGTCACCAAAGCAAAGCCTTTGACTCTATTCCCCACTTGGGCATAATAGATAAACTTTCTCAACTAGGCATCAATGCATATGTTACCAGACAGGTAGCAAACTGGCTCACTGATAGAACCCACATAGTCAAAATAGGGGAAGCCACCTCAAACAGTAGACCCGTAACAAGTGGCGTACCCCAGGGTCCAGTCTTAACAATGTCCTAAGCACTCAATCAGTCGTGAGGGATTTGGGCACCCAGGTTGATAGCAACCTGACTTTTGACCACCATGCTGCTTCTGTGGTCTGGAAAGCCTTTTACATGGCCCACCTCATAAGGGCCAATAGCCTAGTAACCTCCTATGATCCCATGATCTTCTGCATTTTTTCCTAATTATCTTAACAACTGGCAAAGTGTGGCAATTAAGTTTTTTATGGCAAGAGAAAGGCAGGAAAAATGCATTCATTCTTATTGTAAAAGGGAACCATGGCATGCCACACTTTAATCAAATACGGTATGACATTGGTGCAATGGCAGTATGTACACTCCCGGCTTCCTCAAAGAACATTATACTTTCTGTAGAACTGAAATGAATAATATACTTTACTCATCAAACTAAATTAGCAAAGCATCCCTCACAAAGCTTGGGGTCAAGATGCATTAGAATGTTTATTTGAAAGGTAGGTTTTGGGGAGTCAGGTAGGGTATAGGTCTCAAAGTGCGACTTTGCTCACTTTTTATATTTTGGCTAACTCAGTTATATAGATTGACAATAAGACCATTGTTTGGAAAAGCTGGATTGGGAAATGCATTGCCTATCTGATATATATTTAGGACCAACTAGTGTTTTCTTTCTAAGTTGCAAAGCTACCTTGTAGCCCAATATAGAATCAGGATCATGCAAGGTGTCGATAGTGGTTTCAGCTCCATACATGTCCTGTTCAAATTCCCATTAAAAAGCCTGGTCTTGCATAGTAGCAGCTGGTAACTTCAAAGTCGGGAGGAGCTACAGGAAGCAACTAAATGGGTGAGACTAACCAGAATTGGGGGGGGCTCTATTACAACAGCTCAGTGATCATTACCTCTGATGGGGTCATTCACTTTCATCTACAGACTGCCTCAGTACGTACTAACTCAGTATAGCCATTTACTGTGCATATACACCTCAGATATCTGACTGTCATCAACAAGACCAGCCTTAGGTAAAATTGAACCTTAGACATAGGGTTCCGTGGGTGCCCCCTGCCTCAGTATGTACCCATTTAGTATAGCCATTTACTGAGCATATGCATCTCAGATATCTGACTGTAATCAACAAGACCAGCCTTAGGTAAAATTGAACCTTAGACATAGGGTTCCGTGGGTGCCCCCTGCCTCAGTATGTACCCATTTAGTATAGCCATTTACTGTGCATATACACCTCAGATATCTGACTGTCATCAACAAGACCAGCCTTAGGTAAAATTGAGCCTTAGACAAAGGGCTCTGTGGGGGCCCCCTGTTGTACACTAGTACCCCTGCACTGTTGCACAGTAGTACTCCTGCAATTACCCAGTGCCTCTCTCCTGTTTTCCCCTTATTGTTGCACCACATCATCCATACAGATTATTCTTGCTTTTTCACATCTTGTCTTACTTTTTAGCCCCCCTCCCCCATGCTTTTAACATAGTCTAACTGGCCAAGATTTCCTGCAATAAGTTTGGAGGAAGTGATCAAATTAAGTTGGCTCCCAGAAGTCATACGTTTCTAGAAGTACTGAGGTGCATCTTGCAGCTTTTTTTTTAACTTTTATTCTAATGAAGGTCTGAATAAAAATTCATGAGTAAAGAAAGAAATTCAGTCTCATTTTATTCTTTACAATAAGTTTTACCTGAAGCTTAATGTTCAAAGCCAACAAAATAGTTTTCCAATAAAATGAGAAGATAAATGTTTTCACATTTATATAAATCTTATCTGAGAATAGTGCCTGCTTTCATACCCCCCCCCAAAAAAAAAAAATAGTTAGCTTCTGTTTATCTCACTTGTGTTACATTAGGATGAATACAGATAACAGTCTGGGAAAAGAAACCAAAGCATATGGATAAAACCCAGACAGAGACAGGGGGCACACAATGGGTCTACACAGAGGGTACCACAGCCAAAACCTCACCCAGAAAACCAAGCAGTGTTAGATGGTAACATTATTCAAAATAACCAAACAAAACAGAGGAAATCAGTTCTGAATTCCACCAACAAGTAAAAACCAGTATATCACCATACCTGCACTTGTCTTTGTAAAAACCAGTATATCACCATACCTGCACTTGTCTTTGATTTTATTGTGTTTATTAAAGTGTTTCCCAGATCCAAAGCTGGTCTTTCTGCAGTGCTGGTGTGGTTATTTACTATTCCAAATGACACCCTGCTATTGACCAGTGACTACCAGACACACACATCCACTAATGACTGCCACTGACCGACATTTATTAAATACAATGCTCATGTCTGACTGTCATGGAAAGTGAAAACAAAATATGAATTGTTACCTTTAGACATATTACAATTCCTCTATCATGTATACACAGTCATTTCCATCAGAAACAATCTCCAGACTCATCAGTTGCAGACTCATTACTGATTCCTGATTGTGTTCATAATATGCCTAGCAAGTATTCCAACTTTCTTCACACAAAGCAGACTAGAAAGCCAGAATAATGACTGCTTAAACTGAACAAATAACAACACTGTCATTCACTTTCATCCACATAAACTCCTTTACCCAACTATTCTTACTACTATATTCAGATTTTAGAAAATGTTCTTAGCAGAAAAAGCACATTAGTTTTTGGTGCTGTTCAACAGGATATGTTGTTAGAAACATAATGAGGTAGATATACAAATGGGATGATTATTCAATATTTTCATGTTTTATTTTAGAAAACAAAATCACACTCAGTCATCTTTTAAGGCTGAAGATTACACAGGTTTATTGAATTATGGACATGGCAACTCATACCCCAGGATTCAATAAAGCTTACACGGAGTGTAAGAATAGTGAAGCTGCCCCTGCATGGAATATGGCTACTGAGTGATCCAGTAAACAAGCCTGGGGATGTGTACAAGCTTGGCAGCACTATTCCCACATGGACACCACTGAATAATGCTAATTACATTTGCTGGTGAAAACCATGCAAGTGAGGTGAATTAGTGATTCAGTAAGCAGGCAGGCATCTGTGCAGGTATAGCGTGAGGTGCAGAAATGTATTCGGCTACTAGCTGAATACATTTCTGCAAAAATCAAAATGGAGGCATGACAGCTCAAAGTAAAGCATATATTATACCCCTTGGGAATGCCAATGGGCAAATATATGCCCATTGGCATAAAAGAGTGTTACAAAATTATACAAATCAAAGTTTGTTTTTTTTTGGCCGATCTCGGCTGATTAAGCATAGGGCAGCGGTGGGCAAATGGGATTGTGCCGAAAATAAAAAAAAATGTGAAAAGACAAATTTAAGTGAAATACGCATTTTGCCATTATAGTCTATGGCATGCAGAATCAAAACAGTAACAGGTAACACTAGTTGCTAAGGAGGAAGGCTGTGGTGTAGTGGTGTAACCAGGGACTAAGGCAGTGGGGTATGCAAATGAACACATTTTACTGAATCACTGAAGGGGAGACCATTCTTTGGCTGCACCTAACCGTGTAGGAGCTATGAGACAGTGGTGTAAGCAGGAGGAGCAGCTGACATGAAAAGGGGATGTGTCATGCTTGCTGTAAGCACATTGGAGCTCCATGGCTCACATTTGAGCTTAGCTAAGCACAGCTAAGAAAGGGGGTGTGTCTGAGGCTGTATTGACTTATTCCATGAAATGAAGAGCATGTTCGCATCCAGGGGAGGGCCATTTCTCATTGTGTACCTTAGCTAAATAGGTTTGTGCAGCGTGCACCCGGTCTAAAAACAAAACAGAAATAGCAGGACTGTTTACATTTGTGCACGGGGTTTGCACGGCACACCTCGGGGCTTAATAGGGGTGGAAATGGGACGGGAAAAAAGAAAAAAAAGCAAATAGCAGAATAAAAACAATCAAGTACAAATAAAATAGCAAGCAGGTAGAATGTATCATATCTAGCCAATCATACAGGCAGCATCTGCAGCACAACAGTGTAAACTGTGCAAAAACCTTTCAGTCTGGTTTTCTCACAAACCTTGCACCATTGGTTTACACATGTGGGGGAATTTTAACCAAAAAAATGTTAGGGGCAGTTGTTGCTTTGATCTATCAATATGTGATAGAGGCTGAGGGCGGTGAGGAGGATAATGCTGACAACCACCCCAGACTGAGGAGGAGGAGAAGGGTGGACCCAGGGTAACCTACCAGGGGCTACATGATCTGTAGATAGTAGCATGCTACAGGGTGGACAGAGACATACTTCAGCAAATCATCGAGCTGTGCTGGCCTCAACTCAGACCCAGAACCAACAGAGGGGAACCCATCCCAGTGGATAGCAAGGTATGTGCAGCCTTAAGAATACTAGCTACAGGTACTTTCCAAAGACCTACTGGGGATATCATGGGGGTCTCACAGCCATCTGCATCTAGGGTGCTCTACCAGTTCCTGGATGCCATGCTACCACATGCTGGTGAGCACATTTACTTCCCCAACACCCGTGAGGAGAGGACCAGCAATATGCATCTCTTCCACCATGTAGTAGAGTACCCAGAGGTACTGGGTGCGATAGACTGCACGCACATCCAAGTCAAAGCACCACCTGGTGAACAGGGTAGGGTCTACATAAACCAAATGGGCTTTCCCTTCATCAACTGTCAGGTTGTGTGCAATGCCCGGGGCATTATCATGAATGAGTGTGCTGGCAGCCCTGGAAGCTATCATGACTCCCACATCTGGCATTCATCAAAGCTGTACCAGGCATTTGCCAGTGGGGACATCCTGTATGGCCATCTGTTGAGGGATGCTGGCTATGCACTGAAGCCGTGGATGATGGCACCCATCAGAAATGCACACACAATCAAGAATGCCATAATGACGCACACACACAAACCAGGATCATTATAGAGCATGTGTTTGGGATGATCAAGTCACAATTTTGCTGCCTGGACATATCTGGTGCAGCCTTGCAGTACTCTCCAGCCACATGTGCACACATATTCATAGTATGTGCCATTCTACACAATATGATCCTGCGGAAACAGCTGTAGCAGGAACAGCATGGGGAAGGGACACACAGCCCCCCACCATTGCCAAGGTCCCCACAAGCACAGAGGGACTCAGAGGAAGAAGCCCCTGAGCATGCTCCTGTAGGCAGACAGAGGCATGCTCAGTATGCCCAGGCCTTGGCAAACAGGCAATGCATAGCACATACACTGACACTGTAGGGACCCAGGGACTGATACCTCTCTCCAGTTCGCACATACAGTAAAATGGATGCCACACACATCACACTACCTGCAACTTACCCTGTATAGGCAGTGTACTGAGTGCATCTGATAGAGTCAGCCCTCACCCACTGTCCCCACAACTGCAGCAGGCACAAGGTAAGTAAGCCTTCTAGACAATAAATGAATGGAGTAGTATGTTCCAGTAGCATATCTATGGTATTGCTGCATGCATGCAAGGGAATGGGGTGGCCTACTGGGGTAGTAGCAGACAACTGACAGCTATGTAGGACACAAGGAAATGTCTGCCTAATACTGGCTTCCCCACACTATGCAGTATTATCCAAGGTGACAAACCCCACTGCAGTGTATGAGGGAGGCCAACTAAGGGGTGGGTCATAGGTCACATGCATGGATGTCAATGGGGGATCCCATACTCACCCCTCAGACTCACTCAGCAAATCAGCCATAGAAAACCATAAAGGAATGTCTGGCAAAGGCCTACAAATGGTGGCAATGATGGAATACCCCCCTACAAACTTACACAGTGATATCACAACAAGCCTTGCAGTTGCAGTAAGACTGTGAAGGGTAAGAAGTCTGAAAATCAATTGTATGCCATTACAATCTAACCTGTGGTCTCTAGTGATATGGCTCTATTCTCCAAGACAGGGTACAATGCTATGCTAAATGGAACCAAAACATAAAGCCAGTATCAGCACAGTATGTGCAAATATGCACCATTGACAGGTGTCCCCCCACCCATATTCCCATAGAAATGCAGTAACATGTAAGTTTGTAGGGTAATAGCAGCAGAGCACACATTGTCAGGGCTGTCCCAATCAACATGATAACTTGTTACATGTCCACAGTATGCAGGGGTCAATGAACTATGCATATGTATGGGAAATACTGTCAGGATGTGGCCAGCAACTTCTCATGGCTGTTGTGTCCTACTGGCCTAGGTACAGTACTGTGGTAGACAGGACCATGTTCCAAGAATCACAGTGCCAACTATTTTGCATGTCAGCCACACCTACCGTGGGAGTTGGACACACTGTCCAGATGTCAACTTCAATTACTGCTGGTAATCTGGACAGGTCATGGATAGGGGGCCACACATATGAGCAGTACACAGGTTGGAGTAACCTACACAGTGCCTATCATACCTCCCAACTGTACAGACCTTTTCCAGAATGTACAGAGGCTTGCATCATATTTGTGGTGTCTTTATCATGAAATAGTGGTTGTTTGTTAAATCACTGGCAAACCACGAAAGTCTAAAGTCAGAAAATAATGACGGATTATAGTATCTCAGACTTCATACCCTATAGAAAATGCATACTAATGCAAAATCTGTTATTGTATCCCCCTTCTAGGTTTGTAAGGCCAGTAGTTAAAATGGTCCCTATATTTAGGCCTTTGTCACCTAATTACTTACGGCTTTGTCCAGATGTCTGTCTCTCATACGTAGACAGGTATAGTGTCTAGTAGCATAGTAGGTACCTGAAGGTCAGTGTACTGACAGGTCATAAAAGGCTGCCACCTTACTGTGTCAGCACTGAAAAAATGTCACTGGACACCAGCCATACCCCTGGAATGGCAGGTTGTCACAGAAGGAGCACAAGTATGCCTTGGATATCTGTTCTACTTGTCCTAACATTGCATTTGCCTGCAAAGTATTTGCAAAACAAAAAAAGGTCATGTCAAAACATCAATGGCAGACAGTGGAGAAGCAGATGTCACACCCATAACAGAAAGCAAGCAAGTAACAAACTGGTCCCCTAACTGTCTATGTATGGCAGAACAGTATCAATGCCCTGTCCCCATGTGTGGGCCTTCGTCTGACTGTCATATGTGGGCCTGTCCAGATGTCAGAGTCAGTGACAGTTTGACAGCTAGGCCAACATGTTGCCACATAATAACATAGTAGCACAAACTGTCTGAGGACCCCAGTAGATGTAGTTTTGCAATGATGGACAACCTGCCAAATAGGTAGGAGGTGTGAAGTCCACAACTTTATGTGTGATGTTACGGCATTTACCATGCTCACACCAGAATTACAAATACATAACAGCAGCCACTGTGGGCAAAGCCTGTGACCGGACTACAGAAGGATAAAGAGACACAGAGAAGGGGGAGAGGATCCACTGGCCAGACAAATAGAGAATGTACACACCAGAGCACATTTTGCAGTCACATAAGTGCCCTGCAGTGTATGGAGTCAGTAAGCATCACCTGCAAATATGCAACAAACACCCACATAAGTGGAGGTCCACCACAAATCAAACACCAAGTAAAAGACACCTCAGATGCAAAAACACATGAGAACTTCCCAAACCTACACACCACAGACACACAACTCCACACACCAGGATCCTGCAAACACTAAGGTCTTACCATACACACAACATATTACTCATAGAAGACTCCACTGTGAGACACACAGATGTGCCACACACCAGCCAGGATAAGGAGAAAGTCATGATTACTTGTTTGCCAGGAGCCATAAACTGCCATATCACACATGCACTCAAGTCACCCCACAACAGGTATAGGTATCACACTAGCCTGGTCCATGGTGGTGTGTACGATGTCAGAAGTACCTCATGGACAATATAAAGACAGACATGATGCAGCATGCTGAATATGTGTCCCATGCAGGTATGTCCCTAGCTGTAAGCAGCATCCTGCTTTCACCCAGAGTGATGGATCAATACAAACAAAGTGATTTTCAGTAACACCTGACTCAATTACCATTGTCACCCCAGAGGGATCCACTGCCTGGCAGCTTGGGAACATATGAGTGACAGAATGCACTGCCTTGCTACAAATGGCCCATCAGTCTCACATGGCGTACAGGCCCCTGGCAAAGGCCTATGTCTCATCCATAGTTCCATTTTAGGGAATGTCATGGGGTCCATACTACAAAATGCAAATGAAAGGCCATGCCGCTAAATGCTAGTAGCATACCTCTCAACCTCATAGAGCAAGAAATCTGGACAAAGCCATACATAATGGTGGGATAAAGGCAAGCTATAGGGACACTTTTGAAATAATGCTCTCATAATGTTAGAAAGGTGATAGAATAACAGAGGGTGTGTGTAGTAGCATGAATTTCATGAATGGTGTGAAGTCTGAAACTCTAATGTTTGGTCATTAATCCCTGACTACAACCCTGAGTGATTTGTAACAAACTTGCTAAAAAAACACAATGTGAAGGGAAACTGACCAGATATGTGAGGTATGAATCTGGATAATCTGTGAGAATCTGTACATTTAAGAGGTATGGCCACACCAGGATATAACCTTTCAGGTAAGAAGAAAACTGCACAACCAGGAGCTCCCCAGCCAGCATATCACCAAGGTGTTGGACCTTTTACACAGCTTCAACAGTTGATCGCCTGTAGCCACACCTCCCAACTGGCAGGATTGTGCAAGAATGTCTAGCCTTTACCTCATAATATAGGTCTGTACATCATCCATCTTGTATTTCACTGGTAAATAACTGTGATGATCTGATTATATCTGTTAGTAGGGGATGACACAGTACAGTACAGTGTCAAATATTACATATGTCAGAAAATGTCTAGTAAAACAAACCCTGTCACTCAAGCAACTCATACATTCATATGAGCAATAGTTACAGTACCCCCCTATGTTTGGTCCATTGTTTCCCCATTTTGGCAGCATATCTCCAGATATCTTGTACAAACAGATTGCAAGGTATGGCTGTAGCAGAAAATACCCTGGACTGGAGTACAACTAGCCCTGGAATGGGTTCCCACACTTACTATAGAAGGTCATACTGAGCATGCTCCTACATTAAGAGAAGTGAAGCCAATGTCTGAAACCACATCTGACTATAGATCTCTGTATTGTGCAAATGTCTTTGCATACACACAGCTATGTAAACCTGTCTCCACACGCACATCAGACAGGATCAACCACAGCGAGCTGTAGGTGGCACATATGTGGTATATTTGTATCTGTTGTGTGTGATACACACACACATATATACGGGCAACATATGACAATATATCAAGCATACACACAAATAGACATGGGGAAGAGAGGGACAGGCAGTGATAGAGTGAGACACACAGGGAGACACACACACAGAGTGAGTCATACACAGGGATACCTTGAATGGCATAGAGTGATGTCCTGCTGCAGACAGTTGCACACCAGTTGTAACCACTGGCACGTGCAGCATGAAGATGAGAATCATTGTCTGATGGTGGTGAGGTGGGGGTTGTAATATCACATCACCTATCTTTGTGTGTGTGTGTGTGTGTGTGTGTGTGTGTGTGTGTGTGTGTGTGTGTGTGTGTGTGTGTGTGTGTGTGTGTGTGTGTGTGTCTGTAGGTCTAAGTATTATGATGCTTTACCCACCCAGTACACTTCCCATTGCCCTACTTTACAAGATCTGCTGATGCCATTCACCTTAGAAGTACCTTTGGACTGTCTTCAGTTCTATAAGCTCTATAGTGTGTGTGATAACTGTGTAACACTATAATACAAATATCTAGATAGGTAGGGGTTTGAATCATAGTCCTGGCATATGTAAGTGTGGTTGTGTGTGTAGAAATAAGTGTTTAGTCCTTTCCCACCCAGTACACTTCCCATTACCCTACTTTAGCAGTCCTGCTGATGTCAGTCACCTTAGAAGTACTGTTGGGCAGTCCTCAACCCTATAAGCTCTGTGGCGCATGCAATAACTGCATAACACTATAGTACAAATAACTAGTTAGGTAGGAGTTCTAATCTCAGTCCTGGCAAATGTAAAAGTGAGTGTGTGTTTGTAGGTTAAAGATTTTGAGCCCATTTACACCCAGTACACTTCCCATTGCCCTACTTTAGCAGACCTGCTGATGTCAGTCACCTTAGAAGTGCCTTTGGGCAACCCTCAGCCCTATAAGCTCTGTGGTGCATGTGATAACAGCGTAACACTGTAGTATAAATAACTAGTTAGACAGGGGTTCTAATCTCAGCAGTGGCAAATGTATGTGGGTGTATTTGTGTTTACAAGTGTGTATATCTGTCAAAGTATTTGGTGGCCTTTCTCACCAAGTACATCTCCCATTGCCATACTTTACAAGGGCTGGTGATGTTCTTCACCTTAGACTTACCTTGAGACACCCTTCACCCTATAAGCTCCATGGTGCATGTGATAAATGCTTGCAGTAGAAATAACTAGCTAGGTAGGGGTTCTAATCTCAGTCCTGGCAATTTTGTGTGTGTGTGTGGGGGGGAGCAGTGTCCTGGGTGTGTGTGTGTGTGTGTGTGTGTGTGTGTGTGTGTGTGTGTGTGTGTGTGTGTGTGTGTGTGTGTGTGTGTGTGTGTGTGTGTGTGTGTGTGTGGTTGGTTGGGAACCATATCCACTGGGAGTGAGTTTTGCAATTTTGTGTTGTGGTCCACCCAGTACATGTCCCTATGTCCACTTTACCAGGTCCACTGTTGTCATCCACTGCAGAGGTAGCTGTAGACACTCAGTAGCCCTATAAGCTCTGTGCCATCTGAAATAACTATGTAACAGTATGGAATAAATAACAAGATAGGCAGGGCTTCTAATCCTTTGATACCATTCCCTACTCAGAAATCACAGACAAACACACTCAGCTAGGCATCAACCCCTATATCATTAGGTGGGCTGCAAACAGGCTCACAGATAGAACCCACAGTGTAAAAGCAGTGGACTCCATGTCAGACTGCCAACCAGTCACTAGTGGAGTACCACAAGGTCCAGTCCTGGGTCCCCTCATGTTCGGCATCCACACCTGTGAAGTCCAGCCCAACACAAAGGGACTCTGGCTGACAATGTTTGCAGATGACTGCAAGGTGGGTGCTATTATTACCTCCCCAAGTGATGTTGACATCCTACAGAAAGGCCTCAGTAAGACCTATGACTGTTGTCAGAACCCTGGACTTAAGCTCAATGCCAGAAAATGTGTCATCATACCCTTTGGGAACAACTTGGTTCCCATGAATCACCACTTTGATGGTAGTCCACTGAACACAAAAGTTGTTATAAAAGAACTGGGAGCACAGGTTGATAGAGACCTCTCTGTTGACCACCACAGTGCCACTGTGGTCAGAAAGTCTTTCTATGTGGCACATCTCATTACTATGGGTGTTGCATCCAGGATGAAAGAAGTCATTGTCTCCCTCTACTCTTCCCTTATTAGGCCAATCATACAGTACAATGGCCCATTTGGCATGTACTTCACTAGATACCTGCAACAACTGGAGAGGCTGTAAAAGGACCTCACAAAGCAGATCATTGGCCTTAGACACTTGTCCTATATGGACAGACTCCAATAACTCCAACTATTCTCTGTCTCATATTGGCTACTTAGATGTAATCTCTGCTTTATTACAAAGCCATGTCTGAACCAGCTCTGTTAGGCATGCTACATCTAAAGAAACCCAATCTATCAACACCACATGCCCCAGAGACTTCAACCCTATTTCCACAATCAACAGAACATGCTGGAGGGACAGATTCATCACCCAGAGACTGGCCACGCTATGGAACAGACTTCATATACATGTCAAGCAGAGCACCTCACTGGCCCTCTGCAAGGGAAATCTGGATGAGTGGATGGGGAATAGAAATCTCACCACAGGGATCACTCCAGTGGCTATACTCAATAGACACACTGGAGAGTAACGTCAGGTGGCACGATGCCAAGGTAATCTGTAGACCAGGCTTGTAAAGGCCATTTGCCTAGTACACACCTATGAACCTATGGCTCTCAGTACTGGCATACGTATGTGTGTGCATTAGTGTGTATAAAAGTGTATGCGAGTGTGTAAACATGTAGGTGAAAGTAGTTTGAGGCCCTGCTCACCCAGTACACCTCCCATTGCCATACATTACAAGGGCTGGTGATGTTATTCCCTTTACAGGTACTTTGGGATACTCTTCAGTCTACAAGCCTCGTGGTGTGTGTGGTACCTGCATAATACTATAGTACCAATAACTAGATAGGTGGGGATTCTCATCTGAGTCCTGGCAAATGTGAGAGTGTGTGTGTGTGTGTGTGTGTGTGTGTGTGTGTGTGTGTGTGTGTGTGTGTGTGTGTGTGTGTGTGTGTGTGTGTGTGTGTATGTGTATCTAAGTGTCTGTAAGCGTGTATATTTGTAGGATACAACATTTTGAGGCCTCACTCTCACAATACACTGTCCATTGCCATACTTTACAAGAGCTGGTGATGTTGTTCACCTTAGAAGAACCGTGGGACACTCTGCACCATCTAAGCTCCATGGCACGTGCAATAAATATATAACACTGTAGTAGCAATAACTAGATATGTAGGGGTTCTATTCTCCGTCCTGACAAATGTGCGCACATGTATGTGTAAGAACTGTATCCTGTGTATATGGTTGAGTGAGAACTATATTCATTGGGGGATGGGTTTTACATTTCTAGGCAGTGGTACTCCCAGTACATGTCACAAGGTCTACTTTACAAGGCCCGCTGTCTTCATCAACTGTAGAGGTATCTATTTACACTCTTCAGCCCAATAAGCCCCGTGCTACATGCAGGAACTATGTAACAGTATGAAATGACAAACAAGATGGGCAGGGTTGCTCATCTCAATCCTGGCAAATGTGTGTATGAGTGTATTTGTGTTTGTAAGTGTGTATAACTGTAGGTTAAAGTATTTTGAGTCCATTCTCACCCAGTACATCTCCCATTGCCATAATTTACAAGGCCTGGTGATGTTGTTCACCTTAGAATTACTTTGGGACACTGTTAACCCTGTAAGCTTCATAGTGTGTGCGATAAATGTATAACACTCTAATAGCAATAACTAGATAGGTAGGGGTTCTAATCGCATATATATATATATATATATATATATATATATATATATATATATATATATATGTGTGTGTGTGTGTGTGTGTGTGTGTGTGTGTGCCTGTGTTTGTGTGAAAACTATATCCATTGGGTGGCTGTGGCTTACAATTTTAGGCCATGGTACTCCCAGTATACATCCCACTGTCCACTTTACAAAGCCTGCTGTTTACATGTACTGTAGAGGTAGCTGTAGACACTCTTCAGCCCTATAAGCCCTGTGCTGCATGCAACAGCTATGTAACAGTATGGAATGAAGGATATGATAGGCAGGGCTGCTAATGTCAGTACTGGCAAATGTGTGTGTGTGTGCATTAGTGTGTATAGCAATATTTCTGAGTGTGTAGACTCATAGGTGACAGTATTATGAGTCCTTTCCCACCCAGTGCACCCCCATTGCCATACCTCACAAGGGCATGTGATGTTATTCCCTTTACAGGTACCTTGGAACCCTCATCACACTATTAGTTTCATGCCACCTGCGATAACCACATAACACTGTACTACCACTAACTAGGTGGGTAGGGGTTCCAAACCCAACACTGGCAACTGTTATCCTGTGCTTGTATGTGTGTGTGTGTGTGTGTGTGTGTGTGTGTGTGTGTGTGTGTGTGTGTGTGTGTGTGTGTGTGTGTGTGTGTGAGACTGTGTGTGTGGGAACAGTATTCTCTGTCTATGTGGTCAACACAATATCCTCTGGGGGTGTGGGTTTTACCAATCAGAGGTGTGTTCCACCCACTACACTTACCGCTGTCCACTTTACAACAGCTGCTAATGTCAACCACCATAGACATACCTGTATACACCCCTCAGCCCTATAGGCTCTGTGGAACATGCAATAACTGTTACACAGACCTGGTAAATGTGTACATATACAGCTGTACCTCAGCTATGACATGGTCAATGTGTTACCACTCTGCCATGCCCTTTGTTGGCAATGTCTGCAGGGCCACATCCTGCTGACACACAGACATCGAGAACACAAACAGACTAGAGAATGTGAGACTACAATCAGTCAGTGTTACTAACACCAATAATGCATCATGACTGAAGAGGTACACACACACTCTGAAGTTTACCCATTACAAATGCCAGCTGACAGCACCTTACACAGCAATACATAGCTAAACTGTACTTAATTCACCCTGTGTATCAGAACCATAGTAGCGTGTCCCTGCATTGGTGGTATGGATGACAGGGATGTGGCACAGGTATCGTCATAAGCACAGGGTGTTGTGTGGCTTTGCCTGAGGCCTAGGCTGGGCCATACAGTTGACAGCATGTGGGTTTGGATGGGTGTTCTATGAATGGACCATGCAGAGGTGGTGTGTGTGTGTGTGTGTCTGGAGGTGACCTGGCTGTGATGGTGATGTGTGTGTGTTTGTATGCACAGAGTCACTCCATGTGGCTGCCGTACACAGGGGTATGTTGGACAGCTGTTGACCGTACATGGCAGTGTGTACAGTTCATTGTCTCCGGCCATGGACATGTGAACTGGTCCTGCCAAGGGTCTCACTGGCACCACCAGGCCCAAGGCCAGATGCAGTACTCCTCCCCAATGGTGACTGCTGTCTGCTGGATCTGTGTCCCTGATGGGACTGGCCAGGACCACATGCCCATGGCCGGCTGCGGTGTGGTGTGGACAGCACTCCCCCTTTGGTAGTGCTGGTGGTACTGTGTGGGAACGCGCCTGCACTACGGCTATGGCAAGTGTCTACACTCACACTTGCCAAAGTCACCACACTAGCTTGTTCCATGCCACCACCCACCAACTGTCCATTATCTGTGGCCACTGGGGACTGAGTATGTGTGGGCATTGTGACTGTGTGCGGGGATGTTGTGGACAACAGTGGGATGTCAACCGATAGCACAGATTCAGCTCCGGACAACACCACCTGTGCCTCACTATGACTATCATTATTGTCAAACTCTGCAGAGACACTGACATCAGGTTCAATGTGGGAGGGACCACAACCTCCATTGCCACCTGTGAGGGGAAGACAATATATGTAAGGCCCTTCAGGGCAGACCTTAAGGTAGTTCAGCCTGCCGCAATCCATTTCTTTCACTGCTACTCTCCAGTCCACAACAAAGGGTGACAAATCCTACTGTGTGATGGGTAGCAGACTGGTAATTGTGGGCAAGACCAAGTGTATTGGAGTGAGCTATATAGTGTCACCAAGTGCATATGCATGTACTGTAAGAGCTGGCTTACTGCTATACAGACGACATACACTGACAAGGTGCAACAATATGTGATGATAACTGACGAGGGGGCAGGACTATGCACTGCAGTACATACACAGTTCAGACTCACAGGGATTAATTTCACACAACATTGCAGGACAGTCTGCAATACATACAGGACACATGTAAAGTACTAGGTGCATAGCCTCATAAGATGATACCAGGCTATTGGCCCTGCTGCCCTCATAAGCCTGGCCCAGACTTTCGCCCATGCCCCTTCCAAGCCAGCACCTGTTTCCTTTGTCCATCTGGGACACACGCAAGATCCCAGGGGTGTCTAATCTATTTCCCATGCAGTTGTCCAGCTTTCTCTTCCAGAGGGCTATACATGTACTCTGCTAGATATGGGGAGGGAGTGTATTTTACAGACATTGTATTGTGTGGGACACCACACTATCCTGCCAACAAGTGCTATACATGTCACAGAGTAGGTGATGCATGAGTGCAATATGTCTTACAGATATGCAGAAATGCCATCAAGGCTGGTTTGGATATGGCCTTGTATGCCAGACACAGGTCACCTATGATCAGCCTGAATGAGACTGAGTACAGGGACAGAGCTTTCAGCCTACCTGTATAGGGTAGGTGTTGCAGACCCTGGAATTGGCTGGTCAGGAGCCTCTGTGGTATCTGCAACTGCTGCATTTGCTTGGCAAGGTACATGCCAAAGGAGCCATTGTACTTGGTAGTGTGTCTGGTAAGGGTGGAGTACAGGGATGTTGTAGCCTCCCGGTTTCTGGATGACATACCCATATTTGTGAGGTGGGCCATGTAGATGGTCTTCCGATCAATGGTGCCCACAAGGTGGGAAACTGTCAGGTTGCTTCCAACCTTGGTGCACAAGTCACCTCACACCTGATTGCATGCTCAGTACATTATTACTGTCATACTTAGTGTGGATGACATCCGTCACAGTAGGAGGAATGATCCCTCTCTTGGCATTCAGTTTTCGGCAATGCTTCTTGCACCACTCAGTAATTGGGTGAGTGCCTCTTGGGGGATGCTCACATCAGTAGGGGAATGTAAAACAGTGGCCAGCTTGCAAGCATCTGTACACCTGGTCAGCCGCAGACCACTCCTTGTGTTCTGTACCTCAGATACATATATTCCAAACAGTAGAAGCCCCCAGACCGATCCTTGGGGTACACTGTTGTGGAAGAATCTACTACTAGAGGTGGGTTCCACTACATTGAATGAGTGGGTACTATCACTTATCATTGACCCAGTTAGCTACCCATCTGGTAACCTACAGGTTGGTGCCTAGCTGTGTAGGTGTATGTATCCTGGCCACCTGGGGTTTAGTGTGAGAGGATTGGGCTAGGTGAAGGTAGGCATTATTCACTGTCTTCCCCTCATCCCTGTGTTAGTTGACCACTTCAGAGAGGTTGACCAGATTTAACAGGCCTGATCTCTCTTTGACAATGCCATGGTGTGTGGACTCAGGCATTTCGATGTTGACAGTGTCCCTCTTCATAATGTCCTTGATATTGCCTTCCATGCCCTTGCAGAGCAGGCTAGTTAGGCTGATGTGCATAATATTGGTTGGGTCAGTGGATGGTTCCACATTTGTGTATAGAGATGACAGTGGCTGTCCTCTGTGCAGATGGGATGATACCAGTGCTCAGGTTGTGGTTGACTACAGTGCAGAATGGATCTGAGAGCCCATGCCTGTGTTCATGTAGGATGCAGCCAGGTATGGTATCAGGCCTATAGAGACCTGTGTATTGCCTTTGAGATGGAATTATTGACCTGCTTCCTGATGATGAGAGGAGGGGGGCAGGTTCTGTACATGCACATGTGTACCAGTGGGAGGGGGACAGGGGGTGATGTTTACACTTCACCTGTCTGTAGCCAGTTGCCTATATATATGCCATATATGTATGTGGCATTATTGACCTCCACTACAGAGCAGATGTGTGTGTTGCCTCTGGAATTGCAGACACATGTGTGGAAGACCTAGTGATTGGCCTTGGTGGATGTGTCCAATTTGCACTCAAAGACAACCTTAGGATACATCACCTGTGACCTTATTTGCTTGTGCAGACAAAGGTGACATTGCTTCCAATGAGGCGCCTGTTCCTTCTTGGCCCATCCAGCAATTGTTTCACCTATTATGGTATTTGTGTATTTCTGCTGTCCACCACAGGTGTTTACCCTATCTTGAGGGAGATGATGTCCCTATTGCTGAGTCAATACAGCTATGTAGGTGCCCACATAGTATTGTGGTGTGGGCCTGGATACTGTTGCTAGTTCCAGAAAATGGGACATTGGCTGTACAGCTACTTCTACCTGCTCTGAGGGGATTTATAGTCATTTGTGTACATTTAATTCTGTTTGACACTGTAAAGGGGGGACAGGGGAGATGGTGACTTGAACAGTGATGGCTATGTGGTCAGATATTACCAAGGAGGATGGCACTGTAGGAGTGCTACAGTGGCTACTTATGTTGGTTAGGACCAGGTACGGGATACTTCCACCTGTCGTAGGAGTGCTGACTGGCTGATCCACTGCATTGCCATTGACAAAGCTGAGGAATCTTTGTGTGGTCATGCTCAGGTGGCATAGGTCATGCACACTATGGTTAGGTACTTGAAGTCACCCAGGAGCAGGGTAGATGATTGAATCCTGCCAGATTCCAGCAGGTCCTAAAAGGTTTGGTGGGTGTCCATAGTCATGGTTGGAGGCCTGTAGCTAGCTATTATTTGAGTAGGTGTTTTGTCAACTAACTGCACTCAGGATGTCACCCATGCGTCATACTGTTTGGCCAGCCTGGAGGTGTGTAGGTGTATGCTTATGTTCAACAATCAACCTCCTGTGGCTTTGCAGCACTCTATTTGGGGTCTAAAGGTATGATAGGATAAGTGACCTGACAAGGTTGGTGTGCTCTCCACAGCTAAAAAACAGGTGTCAGTGACTGCACAAATGTCGGCATCCTACAGGACAAGGTACACTTGCATTGACATGGGTTTCAAGGTAAGACACCTAGCTCCTGTTAGAGCAAGACATCTGCACAAAGGCATGCATCACTGGTGGGCAAAGGGCAGTAACTAGAGTCACTTTATGAATATGTAATAGTGCTGCAGTGTTTCCTCACAACAATGCAAATGGTTAGGTTTGTGTAGTTGCAGTCTGTCTTTGTGTAGATGGGTTGAGGCCTGTGTTGCATAGGCAGCAGCTTGTCTTTTGTAGGTACTGCTCATGAGCAAGTGATGGCCTGTGCACCAATTGGTGTCTCCCACTTGCTACTTGCATCCAGAGCAGCTATGTTGTCTTTCCATTTGCCAATGCCATAGCAACACAGTGCTATAATTATGTCCTTCATGTGGGCCTTGCCTCTTTTCCTTGCCTGTGTAGAGGACACTATGGAGGTGTGGGAGCTACAGCTTCATAGACAGTAGGTGGGAATACCTCTCAGGAAAGGACATGTGGAGATAGCCCAACAACATGGGGGACAAAGCTCCAGACTTGGGTACAGATTGTAAGTCAGTAGTGCTGTTATACACATGCTAATTTAACAGGATTCATCTGGACATGCATTTTCTGTGTGACTTAATGTCTGACAGTGATATGTCTCTGACATACCTCTCAACTGTCCTGATGTCCACAGACTGCCCAGAGGTTTGCCTGTTATGTTTGGTCTGTTCCTCAGACAATGTCTGTTTTTGTGGAATCAGTAGGATAATGTGAGGATTGTAGTCAGTAACTGTTGACATCCATTGGTGTTTCAGACATCATATCCTTCAGGGATGTTATGTTACAACAAAGCCTATGACACCAGGAACTGTTTCAGTTTGTAACACCATTATGTGAGATTTGTCCCTCTTTCCAGCCCCCTGTCCCCCAAGTATGTCATGCTTTGTCCAGATGTATTGCAGTAAGAGGTTCAGAGGTATGATATATCATTATTTAGTGACTGCACTCCAGGTATTATCCCATTGACTTAACAGACTCCTGGAAGTGGTATGCGGCAGTGGCCATGAATATGGTCTCACACCCTAGACATTCTGTGGAAATCAGTACATATGAGAGTTATGTATGTCTGACCATTGTGAACAGACTGCCAAGACTGTGTAGCAGTGTTGTGTGTAGATATTTGTTGGGTTGAGTAAGGAGAGCAGCAGATGCCAGTGTCATAGATCCTTTTTCTATTTGACTGTGCATGCTGCTATGGTTGCTGGTGGTCTGTCAGGTGTATATGTTTGTAGAGGCAGACTGAGAAATGTCCTGTAACACCTCAGAATTCCCACTACACTGTGAGTTGGGCCAGTATATGTTGGTGCAGTGTGTGACTGGCAATCAAGATAGGTTTGTTCAAACAGTTATTCTACTCTAGAGTTCATTTGAGGTACTGGTATGTTGCTGTGATTGTGGTGCAAATGGTTGTGAGTGGACATTTTTGCACCACTGTCTGCTTTTCCCTACAGTTCCATCCCTGTAGTGCATGATATATTTGGATCTTCTTCTTCTTTTGGCTTTTCACGGTTAGGGGTCGCCACATTGGATCATCTGTCTGCTCATGATTGGCAGTGGAGTTTTACGGTGTCGAGTTGCCAGCCCAGCACCCAACCTTCCACAGAAGGCACACACATGCATGCACTCATGCCTAGGGCCAATTTAAAGTGTCCAATCCACCTACAGGATGTTTTTGGAATGTGGGTGGAAACCAGAGCACCTGGAGGAAACCCATGCCACCACAGGGAGGGCATGCAGACTCCACACAGAAGGCACCCCAGCCAAGGATCAAACCGGAGAGCCTCTTGCTGTGAGAAGGCAACGCTAACCGCTGCACCACCATGGCCTCCTGCATGATATATTTGGATATACATGGGTAATTGTCCAGAGATGATTTGTGGTAGTGTCATGTTGGTCTTACTGTGGATCAAAAGGTGCTGGGTGACATGGTTGGCAGCTGTCACAGGTTTTTCCATTCTGTTACATGACTGTGGTCATACCTCTCCACTGTCCATATGTCTAGACACTGTCCAGATGCGTGGCTCATATGTTTGGTCTGTTGCACATAACAGTTGTGGGTTTCTGTGAAATCACTGGGATGATGTGAGCATTGACATCAGTAAATAATGACATTCATTTGTGTTTCAAACCTGGAATCAGTCTGGAATTGTATGTTAAAAGCAAACCATGCCACTCTAGCAGATGTCAACGCGTATGACAGCCATATTTCAAAGATTTCACTATTGTTTGCCCTTTATCCCCCCACTTTGTTGGGCTTGATGTCACTATTGTTTGCCCTTTATCCAGATGTCTTGCAATAAGAAGTTGGTTATCTATATATATATATATATATATATATATATATATATATATATATATATATATATATATATATATATATATATATATATATATATATATATATATATAAATATTTTATATATCTATCTATCTATATATATATATATATATATATATATATATATATATATTAGTATTGATATATACATACATATGTATATAAGACTACTATGGATATATAATTTCCCCTTATGTTAAATTACTGTTGTGCATGATATGTTTGTACAAACATTGCAAATTCTTACAGTTCAGATGGTGTTGAGGTTTGTTGCTGTGATTGTAGTGCACAGGGTCCTGGGTTCCAGACTTGGAAGTGATGACTTAATGATAAAGGACAAATTATTATCTGAGGGATAAAAATTCAAAGGGGAATATTCCAGGGCGACTCTCAGTCACCGCTGCTATTCTGCCTTGCCCTGAACCCATTAACCTGTCTACTTAACAGCTTATGCCATGGCTATAATTTGCCTCCTAGAAAACAACAAAGTGTAAAAACTTCTCATATTCTCTTTGTTGATGATTTAAAACTGTATAGCTCATCAGATGAAGAACTGAAAATACAACTGCAAGTTGTCAAAACTTTTTCAGATGATATAAGAATGTCATTTGGTCTTGATAAATGTCCTAAAGCAACCTTTAAACCAGGAAAACTGCAGTACCAGGAAAACACCAGTTTGGGACAAGAATGTGATATAAAAGAACTTGAGCAAGAGGCAGTGTATACATATTTGGGAAGTGATGAAAGATCAACAATAAAACATGAACAAATGTGAATAAAACTTAGTAAGGAATACTTTAGAAGATTAATCCTGAAAACAACATTGACATCTAGGAACAAAATCTAAACTATAAACCAATTTGCTCTTCCTGTCCTAACTTACAGTTTTGGAGTGATTGACTGGCCCCAGAATGTATTGGATAGATTACATAGGAAAACAAGAAGGAGGCTTCATGTTCACCAAATGATTTATAAAAATCAATGAATACCAAGATTATATATTCCCCATTCTGAAGGAGTGATGGGCCTCCTTGAAACTGATTACATTTATAGAGCTGCAATTGTGGGACTCCACACATATCTGCTGACCTCATAAGACCCAAATGTAGTGAAAGTTTCGAAACATGAGGAGAATAAATCTAAGATGACTTCTCTGCTTAATCTAGCAGAAGCATATTGGCATCCACCAGAAATGTAAATCAAACCAGGAGATAAAAATCAGGCAGCAACTGAATGTGCCAAAAAACAAAAGAAAGAATATAAGGTGAAGGACCAGATGAGAAGGCAAGAAATGTGGAAAAAACAAAAATATAGTTGCAAGTATAAAAAACTTCTGGAAGAACCTCATGTTGATAAGGAATGAATGCAGGTTAAGGAGAGGTGAATTCAAACCAAGAGATGGAAGGTTAATACTGGTGGCCCAAGATAGTGGGCTACGTACACGCTGGTTTACAAAAGTCCATTGAACATGTGGGAGACATGACAAATTTAGGTTTTGTAAAACTAAATTGGAAACAGTCGTGCACCTTGTTGCTGGTTGTGACATACTAATGACAGAAAGACTGCATACTGAAAGGCATAATAATGTGGCAAGACTGTTGTCCTGCGGATTGTGCAAATGTTATGGTACTGAAGTGGCTGAAAAACACTGGAAACATGAGTCATAAGGCATCATAGAAAATGAGGAAGTTTGCATCACATGGGATCATCCATTAGCAACAGTTCAAAAGATAGATGATAGATAACCAGATATATTTAGTGGTTCATGAAAAAAAAACAAAAGTAGCATTGATCATTGAAATCTCCACATCCAGTGACTAAAGTGTCTTGCGTACAGAGAGACACAAAGTCATAAAATATCAGGATCTGCAGGTAGGAACAAGAGCCATGTAGAAGAAAGATACTCAGAAAGTTCCAACAGTGGTAGGAGCAACTGCTCTTATAAAAAAAAATACTCTACAAGCATATTTAGATATGCTACCAATACATGTAACCCCATACGAATTGCAGAAGGAGCCATTACTGGGCACATTAAGGGTGCTGTGAAGAGCATTTTTGGCTGACATCAAAGACTGAAATAATACTAATCCCATAAACTTTAATTAAACTTTGACTTAGGAATGGGGTTCATTCCCATCATGGTATTAGAAATCCAAAAGATTTGGGGAAATTAAAAAAGATTAAAGCCTTTAGACCATTTCTTAGATTGAGATTGTAATCCAAATGCTCAACCCAAGGACCTTTTTAAGCAATACTACATTTGTAAACATTCTGATAGCTTCTAGTAATTTATTCCATAAAACTGGAATTTTTTTTTATTGAAATAAGTTTTGTTTTGCAAAAGTTTTGCTTTGTTTTGCAAGAGTGACTATAAAACAATGAGTGCCAACAGAATGAAAAAAAAGATCAAATTCAGGAGAAGGGCAAATCTTGAGCATCGGTCTTCTCCTTTAAACTTCTTTCCTCCCATACCCACCCAAGGTTATATATGCCAACTCTGAGACTGCCGTACCCTGGAGAAAAGGGAATATTCTGGGAAATGGCAATCTCAGACTTGAGATATGTCAGTGCTTTTTTTCAGCCATTCACTTTCTGTTGTTTTGGAACTAGCTCTAGCGTGCCTGACATTTCATATGTTTGCCCTTTTAAGTTGTTATTTCTATGGTTTAGAGTACTTTTATGAATTTCTGTATCTGTAATTGCTTGTAAAGATGAATCATAAAAATGCATCAACCTAATTGTGTAAAAACCCAATAACCTAGTATCAATTTACCTTGCATGTAACAAAACTACAAAGTATACAGCTTAAGATATTTGTATCATTCCATACAATTAAAGTCTGTTGTATGTAAAATTTTCTTTTTAAATTTGTTTTGAACTATCTCCAGACTTTCAAAATGCCCTAAAGTACAACTACAAAAGGTGTTATTCAAGCATTGTCCTAATTATCTTATATAGAATAGCCAGGCAATTCACATCTCTTGTACTAAGATTTTTTTTTTTATCAAAAGACACCTTTTATTTAATTGCCCTACAGCATAGAGTGTCTCCATGTTTAGTAAAGGATAAATTTGCTGACATTAGCATGCCCAACTCCTTTCTATACTCTTACTCAATGTGTGTTTACTGCATTAGCCACTGATGAATGTAACCAAATGACTGAACAAAATGTCCTTTCAACTGTATTGATTACTGTAACACACTGTGCTCCTTATAGTATAGTTAAGTTTTGCTCCTTTCTTGGCCTTGAAACTGTACCTTATTAACTTTTTGATTCTGTACTGTACTTTATTAATATGTGTATTGTATTTACTGTACTAATCTTTGTGGAGCTTTTCTCCCCGGGCCTCTGCTGAAAATGGGATCCATGCCCAGTCGGACTTTCCCGGTAAACAAAAGTAAAATAAAATAAAATGATTAACCATGCTTAATATGTTTGATGACAATAATAATGATTTCTTAATACTTGGGCTTCCAAAGAATATTACATTGCATTTATTGATACTGAATAATATTAACCATGTTGTGTTAGCTCAGTTGGTCACTTGGTGATATTTTGCATGTAGGTGTTTCCATTCTCATAATCACAGTATGTATGCAGAGTGTGTGTATGTGTGTGTGTGTGTGTGTGTGTGTGTGTGTGTGTGTGTGTGTGTGTGTGTGTGTGTGTGTGTGTGTGTGTGTGTGTGTGTGTGTGTGTGTGTGTGTGTGTGTGTGTGTGTGTGTGTGTGTGTGCGTGTGTGTGTGTGTGTGTATTTTCAGGCATGTGCATACATGTGTATTCATGTGTGTATGCATGTATGTGCACATGTGCCTGTGTGTTTGTGTGTGTACTTCCATTCACTACTTCTTCTCTAGGTGCAACAACTATCTTGATGGCAGACTTGGTTCTAGACCTGGTAGTGGAAACTACTGCTGTTTAACTATTGAATATCAAATCTTAGCTCAAAGCAACACTACCTCAGACTCTCTTCCTAAGAGGCTACTTCTCCATGCCCCCTCACCGAACAATTTTCATATTCATCTTGCTGTCGCTTAACTCCTTCCTCCCACATCCGTAGCCAAATTCAAAAGTCTTCTGCTTGAAATTGCCTCCATAAAAAAATCTCAAAAACATCATCCTACTGGAGGACTTCAGTCTCGGTCTTCTTGGCCTTTATCTGAACAAAATCTTGGAAATCTTTAATGACTTCAGTCTCACACAACTGATCACTGATCTCCCCAGACCAAATCCTATCACTTCTCATCACTCGCATCTTCATCTTGTTATTAATAATCCTTACATTCTTTTCCCAAAGTTCTCAGTCACCCTCCCATTCCTTCAGTGACCATTGTCCAATCAGCTTCAATATCTCTCACTACATAAAAAAAATCCCTGCCTCCCTCATATTGTTCCGGAACAAATCACAATCCAACATTCTCAAACTAAAGACAATTCTAGCCTCATTAGAGTGGTCTCCTATTCTCACTGACCCTGACCACCGCAGCATTCTCCTTGCACAAAGTCTCATCAACCTTTAAGATTCATGCTTTCCTAAAATCACATGGCTCCCCAAAAAAACTGACTCACATAGAAACTCAAATGCTTCCTTAGTCTTAGGGACAATGCCTGGCATACCTGGAAAAACAACCCATCCTCCACCTCCAAGCAACATTATACTAAGGTACCCTATCTGGCTAAGCAGGCAATCTGGCGACATAAAAGTGACATTATGAAAAAGTATCAGTCATTCCTTCTCAACTCACTTAAACATTTCTGAGCAGAAGTCAGCCACGTGAAAGCAGTACTAATTCAGCTAACAACCACTCCTCCTCACTTCACTTCACTTCACGGACGCTGATTTCAGCATGCACTTCGGTGCACTGCACACTGGCTTCCCTTCCTTTTTACATTTTCCTTAATAAAACACCACTTGACTTCCCTCCCCTCTGTCTTTTACTTTATGTTGATGACATGGTGTTATTTCACTCAAATGTGACCTACTTGGCCATAGAGTAATAACTACAAGCTGACTTCCTTTTTCTTATCAAATGACTTAATGCCAAACAGTAAATGCTGAGCACTTCCAAAAGTAAAGTAATGCTGTTTGGTACCTCCCAGAAAAGACAGGAGAAACTTTTGATCACTTCTAATCTATGAGCATTTTGACACTCCCATTGATCAAATCATCTCCTTCAAATACCTTAGTATGTGGCTTGGTCCTGCACTGACCTTTCACCTTCACTTAGATCAAATATGGAAGAAAATGAATTATCTCGTTTTGTTCTATGCAACTCCACCCCTTTCTGTCCAGACCAACCAGGAATGCTAGAGGCAAAGGCATTCTACTAGCCTAGAATAGGGAGTGCTGCTAATTGCAGCAGCAGCATCCAAGAAAAGCTCCTCCACCACCCAAACTATAAGTAAGTATACCTGATGTTTTATTATCCTCTTCCCTAAAAATGGGCATCATCGTATCATGCTTAATAAAGCCAACTGGCTTCCTGTCCAAGAATGTCACAACCTGCTTTTTGGATCCCAAATCTACATGCTCCTCAAAGCACAGTCCTGTCATTCTTTTGCCTCCCACCTCTTCAGACCACCACCCAGGTACAACCTAAGAAGTCTTAACCACTCTGGTCCACTCCTTCAGTGCCCCAGAGCCAGACTTCATTGCATTAACCATACCTTCCCCATCCTAGGCCTCAAACTCTGGGACTCCCTCCCTACTAAACTTACTGACCTCACGTTACCCAAGCATTTCATGGTCAGCTTAAAGATCAACTCAAGTCTCAGTCAATCTGCAAATGCTTTCCCTCTGGACGCATCACCTTCACCAGTCAGGCACCTTTGTCTTCCACACATTATTTCCTTATACAAATACCTGACATCTCTTCCACATTGTATATATTGTATATAGTTCATTTCTATGTGCCTCAAACTTACTTTTCACTTTCTCTTCTATCCCTTCACTCTTTCAATTGCTCCTTCTTTTTCCCCGCCTCCTTTCTCTAACCATCCCGTTCTAATGTCCTTTGTAGTGTGTACTTTATTATTATTACTGGTATTGATTCATTCTTATCTACACACAGCATTTGTGTGTATTCATAACAGTTCTTGCTAACTTGCTTGTCTGCTGTCATTTAGGCTGAGACTGAAATAGGTCAAATGGATCAGTGTTCTATCCCAATTATCAAATTCATTAAATAAAAAAAAGTCGGAATACATTGGGTTTTGGCTGATTTATCCAGTAGAATTGTGTAAAGAAAGTTATAGTTGTGAACTCAGGTATAGACTTCAGTGTATTGTGCCCTCAAACATTAAGCAGTTACATGAGGCTCTGTCCTGAATTTTGGTAGGTTATTTTAACCACATCAGTACATGGACTGTTGGTGATGGTAGTATATTTCCAGTTAGTAAAAATGTCTCTTTTACAGAGCATTATTTTAGTTAAGATATAATGCCAGTTTACTAAATGTTTTTGCTATAATGTAAATTGCCTAACATGAAAAAAAATCATATATCCATCCCTTATATAAATTCAATATATTGGAACTTAAAAAGCTGCCATACAAATGGTTCTGCATTTGTTGTATATCCATACAGGAACTGTTTGTAAAACATATCTGGGTATGCTATTTATACTACTTTACACCACAATTTTTTTATAAACACCAGACACATAGCTTGAACTTCAAGATGTGTAGCCACAGTGTGTGTGTGTGTGTGTGTGTGTGTGTGTGTGTGTGTGTGTGTGTGTGTGTGTGTGTGTGTGTGTGTGTGTATGTATACTACAATGAAAGAAAATGTAATAAGTGATTAATTCTCTACTGCAGGGCATCCTAGATTAACAATCTTAGTACCATGTTGTTCTTAGGTTCACAGGTTCATAGGTAGGTACTAGGCTATTGGCCCTAGGGCCTATATAAACCTAGCCAAAAATGTACCTGGCTTTCATCACCCAAGAAAATTATTTTCCTGCACCCCTGTCGAGCAGAGCCGCAGAAGTGATCGCCGGGGAGAATTTCCTATCCCCCATCCAATCATCAAGATTTTTCTTGAAGAGTGCTAATGAGGAGCTTTGTTTGATATAGATAAGGTAGGTTGTTTCAGAGTATGGGAAGTCTCTGGGACAGGAATCTATCCCTCCAGCATGTTCTGTTTATTGTGGTGACAAGGCTTAGGTTTCTAGAGCGTGTAGCTTGGAGGGATTGGGATTTCTTTAAGTGGAGCATGTCCAACAGTTCTGGGTTTGACATAGCAATGTATGTGAGGCAGAGATCGCCTCTGAGTAGGCGATATGCAACAGAGTAAAGCTGGAGTTTTTTTAGACGGTCTGCATAGAGCATCTGTTTGAGGCCAGTAACCCTCTTTGCAAAGTATTTCTGCGGCCTTTCCAGTTGTTGTAGATGTCTTGTGAGATACATACCAAAAGGGGCTCTCTATTCTATAATGGGTCTAATGAGTGACAAGTAGAGGGGAACAATGACCTCTTTTTTCCTGGATGAGAAACCTTTTGTGATGAGGTGTGACACGTGGAAGGATTTCCTGACTACTGTGGCAATGTGATTATCAAAGGAGAGACTACTGTCCACCTGTGTCCCAAGGTCTCATCACACTTTCGGTGTTAAGTAGACTACCGCCTATGTGGTAGTTAATAGATACAAAGTTTTTTCCAAAAGGGATGACAATGCACTTTTTGGCATTGAGCTTGAGGCCATCGCTTTGACACCAGGCATCTGCCTCAGTGAGGCCCTTTTGTAGGATGTCCACATCGTTAGGAGCTTTTATTATGGCTCCTAGTTTGCAATCATCTGCAAACTTCATTAGACAAAGACCTTCTGTGTCAGCCTGTACTTCAGAGAAGTAGATACCAAACAGGAGATGACCCAAGACTGAACTCTGTGGTACTCCACTTGTCACTGGTCTGAAGTCGGATTTGCAGTCTGGTACTTTCACAGTGTGGGTTCTGTCAGTGAGCTAGATGGCAACCCATCTGTGACATAGGGATTTATACCTAGTTTAGTGAGTTTATCTATAATTCCAGAGTGGGGGGATGGTGTCAAAAGCCTTGGCGAGATCTAGATAGGCTGTGTGAACCACCTTACCCTCATCTATGGCTTTGGTGACCGCTTCAAAGAAGTCTATCAAGTTTAGGAGACATGATTTGGCTTTTACAAACCTGAACTGGGTGGGGTCCATAGTTTGGAGATTACCAATGTCATTGTTTATAAGTTCCATGATGATACGTTCCATAGCCTTGCAGACTAGGCTCGTCAGGCTAATGGGGTGGTAGTTCCCGGGGTCCGTGATGGCTCCCCCTTTGTGGAGTGGGATAACTGCCATTGTGAGGCGAGGCTATGATTGAACATGGTACTTAGGTGGGGTGCCAGTTTGTTCTGTAGTTCATGTAGAATGCAGCCTGGGATGTTATCAGGTCAGATGGATACTGTGTTCTTGGCTTTGGAGAGTGTGTTTTTACCTGTGCAGCCGTGATTACAGGAACTTTGCATTCTTCCAGTATAGAGACGACATATAACATATATATAACAACTTATCCTTTCTAATACCACTGAATATTAGCTGGCAAGTCACTTAGTTAAAGAAGGTAGACCCAAAAAGGATCTTGATGTCATAAGGAGCTATGGGTGTTAACTGGGATATACAAAAAAGGCACTATATGCACTGTTGGTCATATTATACCAAACCACTAGATTGTGACTAGTAGCTGGACATACTTCAATAAACCACCACTCCTGGAAAATTGACAGTGAGGTTTCTTGTTTTTTTTTTTTTTTTTGTGGGGGGGAGCCCTGTTCAACTAGGCATTTTTTTTGCTAGAACTCTGTGGGGATATTTGTCTTTGCCAGGTTTACAGCTCCAGATAACACTCTTCTTAGGTCTGGAAGACTGCAGATACAGCTTATAATGTATTAGAAGCAGTTTATAAATACTGCTATCCTTTTTATAGAGGAAAACTCAACAAAGGAAGTATAGTCTTTCTGTGGTTAGCCCTGCTACATGCTGCTTATGTTGTGCTTCTTTTCCTAGAAAAGTGGTTTCAGGGAAGAGTAAGCTGTTTTGCTCTGGTGTGTACTACACTAGACATTTCCTGTACAGATGCATCTCTCAGTGGTGCTTCCATCAGAACGTTTATACACTGCATAAATGTTTATGCCCACAAGAGAACTTTTCAATGCAGTGCATGATGTGAAACAAAGCCTGCCTTTAAAAAGAAGTGCTTCATCCTACAGAACTGTGTCATTATGGCATGTGAACTGTGAAAGTTGCTTTACGAGAACAGTAGGAGTGGATTTTCATCTAGGGAATGACCGATGCCTTCATGAACTCAGAAATTTCTGTACATGTGGGATATGATCTCCTCTCATGACTGGATGGGAGGTGTGTATCGGTAGCAGTCTGTTTGTGAACTAGTAAGTATGAAACAGGAATTTCTGGGCAAATTAATTTAAGCAGAGTGTAACTAGGAAGATGCATAGCTCTGAAGGAAATAATGCTTTCCATAAATATACAGGATAAGTTTTCTATGCTCATTACAGGTGTAACATACACTTTAGATTCAGCACATACTACTGGCATAATGTCTTCACTGCCAGTTTCAGGAAAAATATTTTGAAACATTTCAGAAGAGATGAAAAATCTGATGGTTTGAGATTAATGCGAGGATTGCCAGTGAGCACAGACAGCTCTGCCAGGTTGCTAGTGTTAGGCTACCTACAGTTTGAAGTGTTTTCATACATACTGACATTGATGAGACATCTCTTTATTAGAAAAATGGCACTGCTTCTGCTGTAATGTTTTCATTTTGAATTCCCTGTCCACTTCCACATTTTGTCTTCAGTTGTCCAAATAATAAGCAACAACTGACTGCAGCTTTTGTACAAGCCCTGAGGACCTACATTCACTTATAAATGCAGCCTTTGTACAAACCCTGAGGACCTACATTCACTTATAACTGCAGACTTTGTACAAACTTGAGGACCTACATTCACTTATAACTGCTGCCTTTGTACAAACCCTGAGGATCTACATTCACTTATAACTGTACTCTTTGTACAAACCCTGAGGACCTGCATTCCCTTATAAAAGCAACCTTTGTGCAAACCCTGAGGACTTACATTCACATATAACTACAGCCTTTGTACAAACCGAGACGACCTACATTTACTTATACCTGACCCTTTGTACAATCCCTGAGGACGTACATTCACTTATACTTGACACTTTGTACAAACCCTGAGGACCTACATTCACTTATAACTGCAGACTTTGTACAAACCTGAGGACCTACATTCACTTATAAACTCAAACTTTGTACAAACCCTGAGGACCTAAATTCACTTATAACTGCTGCCTTTGTACAAACTCTAAGGATCTATATTCACTTATTACTGTAGTCTTTGTACAAACCCTGAGAACCTACATTAACTTATAACCGCAGCCTTCGTACAAACCCTGAGGACTTATATTCACTTATAACTGCAGCCTTTGTACAAACCCTGAGGACCTACATTCACTTATAACTGCAACCTTTGTATAAACCCTGAGGACCTACATTCATTTATAACTGCAGACTTTGTGCAAACCTGAGGACCTACATTCACTTATAACTGCAGCTTTTGTACAAACCCTGAGGACCTACATTCACTTATAACTGTAGCTTTTGTTCAAACCCTGAGGACCTACATTCACTAATAACTGCAGCCTTTGCACAAACCCTGAGGACCTACATTCACTAATAACTGCAGCCTTTGCACAAACCCTGAAGTTCTACATTCACTTATAACCGCAGCCTTTCTACAAACCCTGAAGACCTACATTCACTTATAACTGTAGCCTTTGTACAAACCCTGAGGACCTACATTCACTTATAACTGCAGCTTTTGTACAAACCCTGAGGACCTACATTCACTTATAACTGTAGCTTTTGTTCAAACCCTGAGGACCTACATTCACTAATAACTGCAGCCTTTGCACAAACCCTGAAGTTCTACATTCACTTATAACTGCAGCCTTTCTACAAACCCTGAAGACCTACATTCACTTATAACTGTAGCCTTTGTACAAACCCTGAGGACCTACATTCACTTATAACTGTAGCTTTTGTAAAAACCCTGAGGACCTACATTCACTTATAACTGCACCCTTTGTACAAACCCTGAGGACCTACATTCACTTACAATTGCAGCCTTTGTACAAACCCTGAGAACCTACATTCACTTATAACTTCAGCCATTGTACAACTCCTGAGGACCTACATTCACTTAGAACTGCAGCTTTTGTACAAACCTTGAGGACCTACATTCCCTTATAACTGCAGCCTTTGTACAAACCCTGAGGACCTACAATCATTTATAACTGCAGCCTTTGTACAAATCCTGAGCACCTACATTCAGTTATAACTTTAGCCTTTGTACAAATCCTGAGGACTTACATTCATTTATAACTGCAGCCTTTGTACAAACCCTGAGGTTCTACATTCACTTATATCTGTAGCCTTTGTACAAACCCTGAGGACCTACATTCCCTTATAACTGCAGCCTTTGTACAAACCCTGAGGACCTACAATCATTTATAACTGCAGCCTTTGTACAAATCCTGAGCACCTACATTCACTTATAACTTTAGCCTTTGTACAAACCCTGAGGACTTACATTCATTTATAACTGCAGCCTTTGTACAAACCCTGAGGTTCTACATTCACTTATATCTGTAGCCTTTGTACAAACCCTGAGGACCAACATTCACTTACATCTGCATCATTTGTACAAACCTTGAGGACCTACAT
Source organism: Protopterus annectens (assembly GCF_019279795.1). Lineage (NCBI taxonomy): Eukaryota > Metazoa > Chordata > Ceratodontiformes > Protopteridae > Protopterus > Protopterus annectens. Next base: position 1,301,472,799 of record NC_056747.1, read on the forward strand.
TCACTTATAACTGCAGACTTTGTACAAACCCTGAGGACCTACATTCACTTATAACTGCAGCTTTTGTACAAACCCTGAGGACCTACATTCACTTATAACTGCACCCTTTGTACACTAGGCTTAGATAATAAAGATTGTTATGTTTTTCATAAGTAAAATTGAATAGTGTTAGGAAGTCATTTAAAGTTAACTTTAACATTTTTAACTTTAAAATGTTATTGTCCAACTATTTCTTGCAAAATAAAGTGCGTATTTAAGAAACTTCCTTGATTGACTAATTTCTGTCTATGTAAAATCTGAGTTTTCTAAGAACATCCATGCAATTCAGAAATACTGTCCTTAGTTTGAGTAGTAAGAAATGAATACTAGTACAATGATTGCTACAGATTAGTCTCTGTTGCTACTTTGTGTGAAGATGGGGTTGGTTTATATAGACAGTTTGTCTTTGTGGGACACTAGAGAAGAAGGGGGAACAGATAAGGCCTGCAGTTCTGAAATTGTGGCTGAGATAATGGCCACCTAACCTTCTATGACTTCTAAGATACTACTGTAATTTCTGCCATAGCAATGGGTTCATGTGTAGGAAAGATAAATTCATTAGTACAAAATAAAGACCCTAAAGAAAAAAACTGAGTTCCTGAACAAAAGCCATAGTAGAAAGATACCTTTTAAAATGCTTTGCAAATCTTTGAAGAAGGTAGTGACAAGGAAATCATGCTTTGATGAGAATTAGTAATTGCCACTAAGTGAACTTTGTCTGAAGAATAGTTAAGATAACTGTCAAAAATCTAGATAAATAATCAAGAATGTATGGTTCCAGAGCAATGAAAGACTCTGCACTCCCATCTACAGGGAAAAATGCAGGGGACTTGCTCCTATAGATTTTCCTTGTGTTTAGTTTCTGAGCATAAGTAAGAATTTTCACATCCCTTTCCATGTAATAATGGTCGCTGGTCACTACTGACATTTGAGGAAACCATGTGGCTAACTGAAAAGAGTGAAGGTTCAAGAGAGGCTTGCCAGATGAGCGAGACAGAAGATTCATGGTTAGCCTCAGATGTACAGGCCTGACTAGAAGGCGAGGCCATAGCAATAAAAACACACTTGCAAGGGTCAAAACAGAGTTGTCAAGATGATTTTGGTCTTATGCATCTTGGTTCAGAAATCTGAAGATAAATGGAGGAGTGAAAAATCTCAAGGACCACTTCTGAAAGTTAGTTTGTCTGTCAGTTAGCACAGATTCTGACAGTTGCTATGGAAGATTAAGGTTGCCTTAACATGTTGCTGCCTATATTCCAGGGTTTGATTCTCTCTGCCTTTATTTGCCTGCTGTGTGACTCTAAACAAGTCACTTAATCAGAGAGTGCTGTGCAATACTTGGAAAAGTGGGCTGGGCTCCTTAATTGTCTCCTGCATTGTATGCCTAGTAACTACCTATTAACCTATTAATGAGGGCATCTCTGGGACAACCCCCAATGGAGGAATAAAGGATAACAAGTTGCTGCATTTCACAATGGTTAAGGAGTCAGAGGTCGCAGCAAGGATCCCCCCAGTGGCAAAGAGCTTCTGTGCTGCACACAGAGAGACACACACATCACCTGTGGGACATCATCAGGTAGTAGCCGAAGCAGTCCACTAAAGAAATGGCTTCTCTCATTATGTAGCTGTCAGTGAGAAAATGGCTGGTAGCAACAACTCATTCTCAGATTTTCATGATCTCATGATAGGGAGTGGGGGTGGGGGGAGTAGAAATGGGTTCCCCCGGTCTTGTTGAGATACCATACCACAGCCATGTTGCCAGTTCAGACAGCAATAAATCTCTGGGGGAGGGAGTCCTGAAACATCTGCAAGATGGGAAGGACTACCCTCATTTCCAGAATATTTATGTGTATATGGGCCCATGTCTATTATCATGTACCTTGGACCACCTCCTCCTGAAGATATAGCCTCCACTTTACATCAGAGATATCCATAGTGTTTGCTACAGTAGAGATGGGTACTTGAAAGTGTCTGCCCAGGGACAAGTTGGATATGCAAATTCACCAACAGACACAGTTTATGCATGTTTGAGATATTTTAAGTAGAACATCCAAGGGATTGCCTAATTGTTTCTACTGAATCCACTGTAGCACTCTCATATGGTATGCAGCAATGAGAGCCATCTAAGCAGGGGCTGTCATTAGCCTGAGTGTGTTTAGACAGTTGAATGCTGGAAGAGTTCAGCTTTATAGAATCTGCGACATAATAGAAAATAAATAATTCTGTGTGAAACAAGATAAAATTGATGTTAGAATAAGTCTTGCATGAATACGGTTTTGTTACACAGGGCTAGCCACCCAGCAGTGCGAACCTTGGCTCTAGACAATTACCACTGTTGAAATGACACCCCAACCCCATGTGCAAAAATGGGAAAAGGAGCTGTGGATGGATGGATGGATGGATGGATGGATGGAAGGATGGATGGATGGGTGGATGGATGGATGGATGGATGGATGGATGGCTGGATGGATGGATGGATGGATGGATGGATGGATGGATGGATGGATGGATGGATGGATGGATGGATGGATGGGTGGATGGGTGGATGGGTGGATGGGCGGATGGGTGGATGGATGGGTGGATGGATGGATGGATGGATGGATGGATGGATGGATGGATGGATGGGTGGATGGATGGATGGATGGGTGGATGGATGGATGGATGGATGGATTAGGATAAGTCCTACATAAATATAGTATTCTCTTTGTAAGGCTTGGTAATGCAGGCATTAAAAAGGCCTATATGTTCATTTAATATTTTACATTTTAAATGGAACTTTGGTAAATGCAGTTTCAGTAAAGGATATAAAAGAGCTATGATTCAATAAATAACTTTCAGGCCAAAACACTGATAAAGACATGCAGGTCAGGACTCTGTTACTATATTGCACATTTTGTCGTGTGTCAGAAAGATGTTGCAGATATAGAAATGGAGAGTTAGAAGACATTCGCGGATTAGGCATCTGAAATAATAAACCTTGTTTAGATGGTATAAAGTTTGGGAACCAAGGTTAAGGAAGTGTGTTAAACAGACAAAGGAAATTTACAGATTTTTTCTAAACAAAAACAAAACATCTTTATTGAATTATTACTTATGACATATTCAATCATGCATTTATATAAAAGAAAACAAACCATATTGACATATTTTCAGTTGCAAAACCATTAAACATCAAATATAATTTTCTGTAGTCATTGTCAGTCGAACATTACATAGCTCATTCAATTCCTGCTTTCTCTTAAACCTCATTCCTCCTCCAAAACGTTATTTTGCATGTATTGCTCCCACCATATTCTCATTTTTCTCTATGTAATTTGCTCCTGCCCTTTTTTAAAGATCCTACTTCCTGTTCTTTTATCTCTGTTACTATATTCAATATTTCCAGTGCGGTTGGTTTAGACTTTAATTTTTCTTTCTAGTAATTGCTTTTTAGCATCAGAATTAAAATCAGCAAGGCCTTACTATATCTAGGCAAATCTAACTCTGTATCACAGCTGAAAAAACACTAATTTCCTTAGTTACACCAATTTGCTCACCCAATATTTCTGACACATTAGTCTGCAGGGAATTTGTACAGTCTGACAACTCATAACACTCCCAAAAATATGTTCCCAGTTATCTTTTTCTTCCCTGACATACCTCCAACATTTGCAATCTACCTGATGAAAACATCTTTGGAGTATGCTTGGGGTATAAAAAGCCTTACACAAACACTTCCAAACAAATATACTAGATCTTCAAGACTTTGTTGCATATTTGAGAGACATACATATATCCTCCCTCATTGTTTCTTTGTGAATTGCTTATCCAGTCTCTCTTCCCAATCCTTTCTAACCTCCTCTGATTGATTCCCATAATTATCATGCAATATTTTATATGCCATACTAACTATCCTTTTAACAGCAGTTTCTGTACTAGATTCTACTAAAAACTCTACCAGTGCTGATCTTCCACTTAGGATCCCCTATTCATTTCTCTTTTCCTATATTCTGATATATTTCATTGATAGAGGCTGCATCCTACACGAGCTCAAAGATGAATTAACCCCTCAACTAAACACACTGTTCAAATTCAGTCTCTCCACAGGCTACGTGTCCATAGAGCGGCGCACAGCAACGGTTATTCCACTCCACAAAGGTGGAGCCACAACTGACCCGGGAACTATCGCCCTATAAGCCTGACTAGCTTGGTCTGCAAGGCTATCAAGTGCATCATCATGGATCTCATTAACAGAGACATTGGGAACCTCAGAACACTGGACCTTGCCCAGTTCAGCTTTGTTAAGAGCAGATCATGCCTCCTAAACCTGGTAGACTTCTTTGAAACAGTTACCAAGGCTATAGACAAGGGAAAGGTGGTCCACACAGCCTACCTAGACCTCACAAAGGCCTTCAACACCATTCCCCATTCTGGTATTATAGACAAGCTCACCAGCCTGAACATAAACCCCTGCTTCACGAGATGAGTTGCCAACTGGCTCACGGACAGAACCCACATGGTAAGAGTTGCGGGAGCTAGGTCTGACTCTAAACCGGTTACAAGTGGCATTCCCCAGGGCTCAGTCCTAGGATCCCTCCTGTTTGGCATATACTTCTCAGAGGTATAGGCAAGCACAGGAGGTCTATGGCTGACCAGGTTCGCAGATGACTGCAAACTAGGGGCTATAATTGACTCTCCAGCTGACACAGACATCCTTCAAAAGGGTCTCACTGAGACAGACACCTGGTGTCAGAACCATGGCCTCAAGCTAAATGCCAAAAAGTGCATAGTCATCCCCTTTGGAAAAAAACAAAGTACCCACAAACTACTACATAGGTGGTAGGCCCCTAAATATGGAAGATGTAATAAGGGATCTGGGGAACCAAGAAGATAGTAATCTCTCCTTTGATAATCACATTGCCAAAGTGGTTAGGAAAATCCTTCTATGTGGCCCACCTAATTGCAAAAGGGTTTGCATCCAGATCAAAAGAAGTCATTGTGCTCTTCTACACATCACTCATCAGACCCATCATAGAGTACAATGCCCCATTCGGGATGTACCTTACAAGACACCTGCAACAGCTAGAAAGACCGCAGAAGTACCTCACCAAGAGGATAACTGGCCTCAAACAGATGCCCTATGCAGCTCGACTGAAGAAACTCCAGCTGTACTTGGTTGACCGCCTACTCAGAGGTGATCTATGCCTGACATACAAGGCCATGTCCAACCCAGAATTGATGGACATGCTCCACCTAAAGAAAACCATATCCCCTCGAGCCACACGCTCTAGGGATCTAATCCTCACCACAACAATAAATAGGACATGCTAGAGGGATATATTCTTGTCCCAGAGACTTCCCATGCTCTGGAACAAGATTCCAATCTACATTAGGCAGAGTTCCTCGCTAACACTCTTCAAAAGAAACCTTGACGAGTGGATGGGAAATAGAAAGTTTACCCTGGGGATCACTTCAATGGATCTGCTGGACAGAGGAACAGGGAGCTAATCTAAGGGGGCGGCGAAAGCCAACACAATTCCGGCTAGGCTTATAAATGCCTTCAGGCAGATAGCCTTGTACCTACCTATGAACCTAAAAGGCAATCTCTGGCCTGCAGTTCAAATTAATTCTTGGCCTCTTCCCATTCTATTACCTTTCCCAATCTAATCATTTGTATCCAATACTTTGGTTCCTTTGCCAGTGTTCTCTAGTAAATTCCAATCTCCTCTTGCCTATTCTCTGTACCCGTAATTGCAGTTATCCTTATTGTCAGAATCTCCTTTCTCCATTCCCATGTTGGCTTAGTTCTTAGATTACTTTCTGCTACTTTATGAATATAATATTCTGTATGGTTATTGTTATTCTCCTTAAGGATCTGCATCCAAAATCCCAGTCTCACTCTTTGTTTCTTGAGCTTCCTCCCCATTTCATCATCATTCCTTTCCACTTTGAATTATAGTTTTCTGTTTGTGTTATGTATATGAGCCTTAACTGTGTAGCTCTGAAATATTCTTTCAAATCAGGTAAACCCAATCCGCCCAGTTCTCTTGGAAGAACCATCTTATCACACTTGACTAAAAGGCTAAATAGCCTAAAATCCCTATCCCTCTACTCTGTTTCATACAGACTCCTCAGAGGTGACCTCTGTCTGGCATACAAGGTGATCTCAGACCCCGCCTTGATGGGACTGCTGTATATCCGCAAGTCAAGCTCCACTCGAGTAACCCACATACATGACTTCAACCTGGTCTGTGACATCAATAGAACTTGCTGGCGGGACAGATTTGTGTCCCAGAGACTCCCCCATCTATGGAATAGTCTCCCTCTCCACGTCAAGCAGAGTACCTCTTTACCACTTTTTAAGTGCAACTTGGATAACTGGATGGGAAATAGAAAATACATCCTTGGGATTCCACCTGTGCCCCTGCTGGATAGGTACATCGGGTGCTGATTTGTCTATGCATGTGCTAAACTCTTGGCTAGGCTTATAAGGGCCTCAGGGCCAGTAGCCTGGCAACTTCCTATGATCCTATGACTTTTCCCCTCTTCTGCTCCCCAGTAAAATCTTTCAATTCTTTATTAATTGTATCCACAACTTCTCCTCTGGTTGATTTTGGTATTATGAGATGGATACTTTCAAGGCAGAAGTCAGTACAGTACAATACAGAGCAGTTCAGTCGTCAGAGCTGCACAAGTTTGAGTAGTTAGTTTTCATTCGTTCATTTGTAGTAGTTTCAGTTCGATTCAGTTCATCACTACTGGCATTCCAGACAATTTCACTAATATCTGACTATCTATGCTGCTACGTCCATTGTATTTTGCTGCTTACCACATGCTTTTTTCATTTATTACATAATAAACTACATTAATCAGACCATCAGTTTGTGAATTATATTTTAAAAAGTGCAAGAAAAATTAAATTTGGTACTTTTTTAGTACAGCACTGGACAGTAAGTTGGCTGAATTCAACAAAGAACAATACAAAGTGCCTGGTTTGCACCTGTTAACGGGGATTAACTGCACTTATATCACCTGGGACACTGCAGTGTTATGGAACAGCGATGATATACAGTTCTGAGGCTCTCCAACTGCCCATTGTTGAGGCCACAAGGAACCAGTCATCCAGGTAAGGGAAGACCCTGTCATCCTGTAGTCTTAGATGCACTGTAGTCTCACTGACAAGCATTTGAAGACCAACCTGGAGTTGAGGTGAGACTAAATGTCAGCGTCAAGAACTGAAAGTGACTCCCTCCAATGCAGAAGCAGAAAACCTGCCTTGACTAATTTGCTACTTATTATGTGAAGGCAGGTGTTCTGGAGGTCCAAAGAGCACATCCAGGATAAGGAAGAACCAACTGCACCATGAGCATATGAAATGACCCATATGAGACAAGCTAAATCTTGGTCAGACCTAACCCTTACAGATCTAGTGGGACCTCTTGTATTTCTCTTCTTTGAATCCCTTACTGCCAGGGTTTCCTGATGGGGATGAGACATCTGATGCAGGAAGATATTGCAGTCTGTGAAGTTATAGGATAAGAACTTGTGGTCACTGGATATGATGGCCCTCACTACTTTCACAATGTGTATGTGATGGCCATCCATTCAGACAAGTGGAGGCAAAGGTGACCCCTGCACATCCATAGAGTGGGAGAGTGGAACAGACAGGCAAGAAAAAGAGAGCGATATAGTTTCATAACCCATGATTAGATCAGATAGATAGATAGATAGATAGATAGATAGATAGATAGATAGATAGATAGATAGACAGATAGATACATAGATAGATAGATAGATAGATAGATAGATAGATAGATAGATAGACAGATAGATACATAGATAGATAGATAGATAGATAGATAGATAGATAGATAGATAGATAGATAGATAGATATGTAGAGAGAGAGATAAGAGTTTTAGTGTAACCAGTGAAATGGCAACAGATTACACTATATGAGTTCTACTTTTTTATTTTCACATTGCTTCAGTGTAACTATTTTGTGACTAAGACAATTGCCCTATTATTTTTTTTACTGTAAACTAATTTTAAGATGGCAAAGTATTTAAGTATTTTAAGGCTGCGGTGGTGCAAGGCCACGGTGGTGCAGCGGTTAGCATTGTCACCTCACAGCAAGAGGTTCTCCCATTCAATTTTCGGCTGGAGTGCCTTCTGACTGGAGTCTGCATGTCTTCCCTGCAGTCAAGTGAAGTTTAAAGACATGCGGGTAGGTGCGTGCATGAATGGGTGTGCCTTCTTTGAAGGTTGGGCATCGGGCTGGCAACTCGACACCGTAAAAATCCACTGCCAATCATTAGCGGACTGGAGTGCTGCTGTGGTGACCCCTAGGCAGGAAAAGCTGAAAGACATTACTTATTAATATATACTCATGTATCAGTTTAACATTTCACAAACAACTATTAAGTAGCATCATGTCCACTTGTTTGAAACAGAACAAGCAGTTAGACAAGCATCATAAACATTACAAGATAAAACATTAAGTTTCATCTATAAAATTTACAAACAAATAAGCTTCATAAACATTTAATTTAGGTATACATAATTATTAACATAGTTTCCTGCAGCAGTATAGTCACCAAGAAAGCAGTGTTTATGTGTACCCGGTACTAGTGCACTCATCTTTACAGAAGACTTTCCTGTACTCCTGAAATGAATGTACTCATCAGTGTTTTCAGGCTAACCTTTGAATTCCTCATACAAATGCATACTGAAAACTAAGCAAAGTGGTGTCTAGAAATTGACACTTAAGCATGCATAGTGTAATAGCATGGGCTGTACAAAACGAGTTATTAATGACTGTTGGTAATTTTATGAAAATATGAGATTTTTTTCATGTTTGTATTAGTAATGCAAAACTGGAGCATGATTCTATCATGGGGTGGTGTATATTACTAGTGGGTATTAGTAAAAATTACATTAAAACATGATGGATAAAAGACATTCTGAGATATAAATGCTTTTTGGTAAAGCAGTTATTACTATTAGTTATTTTTTCCCTAACACTACTAATTCTATAGCAGCACAACAGATAATACAGCCACCTTAGGTGCAGAAGGCTGTGGGTTGTATTCCCACAACAGGTAGATTGATTGTTGACAGTGCTGTAGATCATTAAGGAGGTGCTGCACTCCAGAGTCTGTTGTCCCTCAGATGAGATGTCAATCTGAGGCCCCATCTGCTTCAGTTGGTAGTAGCTCAGCTGGATGTAAAAGATCCCATGGAACCACTGAAACGAATATGGGTCCTTTATTTATATAGAAAAATAACTCTTATTTACAAAATATTTAGATATTCGCAAATATTTATACATGTACAAATATACAGTCATAATTTCTTTTACAATGTACTAACTTCATCTCTATTAGATCCCCAATTCTTTTTCTATAACCACCATCTGATTTTACTTAATATTATAGGTTCATAGGTTCATAGGTTCATACTAGGCTATCTGCCCTAGGGCATTTATAAGCCTAGCCAGAATGTGTTTGGCTTTCGCCACCCATTTTAAATTTATTTTGCTATGCCCTTTTTCGAGGTTAATATACTGTGCCTCTGTCTAACAGTGACACAGAAGTGATACCCGGGGTAAACCTACGATCTCCCATCCACTCATCAAGATTCCTCTTGAAGAAAGTCAATGAGGGACTCTGCCTAACCTAGACTGGGATTTTATTCCAGAGTGAAGGGAGCCTCTGGGTTATGAATCTGTCCCTCCAGCATGTCCTATTTATTTCAGTGCTGAGGTTCAAGTCTCTCGAGCACGTAGCTTGATGGGATTTGGATTTTCTGAGGTGCAGCATGTTCGTTAATTCCGGGTTGGACATGGCTTTATATGTCAGGCACAGATCGCCTCTGAACAGGCGGTATGCCACTGAGTAGAGCTGGAGTTTCTTTAACCGGGCAGCATATGGCATCTGTCTGAGCCCTTTGATCCTCTTGGTGAGGTACTTTTGGGGTCTTTCCAGTTGCTGCAGGTGTCTGGTAAGGTACATCCCAAAAGGGGCATTGTACTCAATTATGGGCCTGATGAGGGATGAGTAAAGAGGCACGATGACCTCCCCTGATCTAGATGTGAATCCCTTCATGATTAGGTGGGCTATATAAAATGTTTTTCTAACCACTTTGGCCACGTGGTTGTCAAATGAGAGATTGCTATCAACTTGGGTCCCCAGGTCCCTAATTACTTCTTTTGTACTTAATGGATTACCACCTATGTGGTAATTTGTGGGCACTTTGTTTTTGCCATAGGAGATGACTATACACTTTTTGGCATTTAGCTTGAGGCCATGGCTCTGGCACCAGTTGTCTGTTTCTATGAGGCCCTTTTGGAGGATGCTTGTGTCGGCTGGAGAGTCGATTATGGCACCCAGTTTGCAGTCATCTGCGAACTTGGTCAGCCACAGTCCTTCCGTGTCGGCCTGTACCTCCGAGAAATATATACCGAACAAGAGAGGTCCCAGGACTGAGCCTTGTGGGACACCACTTGTAACTGGTTTGGAGTCTGACATGGCTCCAGCAATTATAACCATGTGGGTTCTGTCCTTGAGCCAGTTTGGAATCCATCTAGTGACATAGGGGTTTATATTTAAGCTGGTGAGCTTATCTATAATGCCCGAGTGGGGTATTGTATCGAAGGCTTTTGCGAGGTCCAGGTAGGCTGTGTGGACCACCTTCCCCTCGTCAATGGCCTTGGTGACTGTTTCAAAGAAATCAACCAGGTTTAAGAGGCAGGATCTGCCCTTAACAAAGCCGAACTGGGTAGGATCCAGTGTCTGTAGGTCCCCAATATCTTTATTTATGTGGTCCATGATGATCCTTTCCATGGCTTTGCAGACCAAGCTAGTCAGGCTTATGGGGCGATAGTTTCCAGGATCCGTTGAGGCACCACCTTTATGGAGAGGGACCACTGTTGCTGTACGCCACTCTTTGGGCACATATCCTGCAGTAAGGCTGAGATTGAACAGTAGTTTTATGTTTGGGTTTAGCTCTTCTTGGAGTTCATGTAGGATGCAGCCCGGGACACCGTCTGGTCCCATTGATGCTGTGTTTTATGCTTTGGAGAGGGCGGCTCTTACCTGAGCATCTGAGATGTCAGGGGGGCAGCACTCTGCTGGGATAGATATTTGCCCTTTTGGTGGGGAGGGGGGGAGAAGTTTGCGCTGAACCTGTCAGCTAGGATGTTGGTAACGTCTGTGGGTTCAGTGTATTTTTTGTCTTTTTGGACTAATTCTGAGCATATCTGGGAATTACCACCCAGGTTCCTAACATAACTAAAGAAAGCCTTGTGATTATCCTTAGTGTCCTGTGCAATTTTTCTCTCGAAGCTGGCCTTAGACAATTTTATGAGTGCCCGTAGTTTTTTGCTAATACTGATAAGTGATGCCTTCCCTTTTTGGGATTTTGCTCTATCATTTAGTAGCTTCCTCCTTCTATTGTATAGTTTGTTTATGGCTGGGGTCCACCAGACAGGACGTCTGCCTTTGGAGGATTGGGTCTTGGTTTTATTTGGGATCGCATGATCCATGCATTCCTGAAGGTGTTCATAGAATGCGTTTATAAAGCATTCTGCAGTCTGGGCCGTATTTTCCACAGGCCCGGGGGCTTTGAAGGATTCCACCTCAGTTTTGAGGCATGTGAAATTTGCTTTAGAGAAGTTTTTCACTGTGGTTTTCTGGGCAGGGGGTGGGGTCGGGATGTGAATATCCAGTGAGATTAGTTTATGGTCTGATCTTACCAGTGAGGGATACACTTCTGGTCTGGAGCATAGTGTCCCCATGTTGGTGATGATCAGGTCCAGTATGTTTTCTCCTCTTGTGGGAGTGGTAACAAGTTGTTCCATAGCATTTGAGTTTATGAATTCTAGGAACCTTTGGGCTAGGGTGTTGAAGCTAGAGTAATGCTCCCAGTCTATGTTTGGGTAGTTGAAGTCGCCCAATATAATGGCGTTTGGAGAGACCTTCATATTTTCCAGAAAGGCCGAGTGGGGTTCCTGGGTTTGGGATAATTTACCATTAAACATAATTTAATTTATTCTTTCATTCCATATAACCCATATAACATAAAATAACTTTCTATCTCTAACATGTTCTTTACCTCTGTCCTTATAATATCAATGTTTAATCATATCTATGTTTATTTTAGTCTCTTTTATATCTTCAAAAAATCTTCTTTACATAGTTTCCCCCCATAACTGTTTTACTCTTTTACATAGTTTCTTCTTCTTGACAATGTAAACATTCTATCACTTTTCTTTTTATATGGGATATTTCCTTTTACTGACAGTTTATCTATTACCAGCCTCCACAAAATATCTTGACAGTCTGCTTTTGATTACACCATTTGCTTCTTATTTTTATAGGTCTAATTTCCTCACCTGTTAGATTTTTCCCGTGGTTTTACATAGTAGGACTGGCAAGACCAGACAGGAGGAGAAGGTAACCACACACACCACATACCCAGTCTCACATAGTACTATCACAACTTCAAATCATACACATAAACACACAAAGACATACTCGGAGGCTCTGATCAAAAATCTACCAAAACAGCAGAGGCCACCAAAGCAGACACCCAAACAACTGCCACCTCAGGACACAACACATGCAACACATAGACCTCATTGTCAGTGTGCCAAACAGTCACAGCCCTTAAGGCCAAACACAATGCCAGACACACTCGTCATTGCTGACTCCATAGTCAGATACACTGATGTCCCGCTCACCAGATTGAGTAAGGAGAAGGTCACAGTAAGCTGCCTGTCGGGTGCTAGAATCCGCCACATAACGCAAGCACTTGGGTCTCTCAACAGCAGGTACAAGTACAACTCAGTCATTGTCCACGCTGGTGTAAACGACCTGAGACGTACCTCCTTGGACTACATGAAAAGAGACATAGAGGAGCTCTCTGATTATGTAGCCCAGGCAGGTATGACCCTGACCTTGAGCAGTATCCTACCTTCACCAAGAATGATGCCACAATACAGAGACAAGATGATCAGCTTTAATAATTGGCTTAAACTCTGGTGTCATTCAAAGGGGATCCAATGTCTGTCTGCCTGGGATGACATGCTGGACAAGCCATGCTGATTCGCAAGGGACGGCTTGCACCTGTCACCCCTAGGTGTCCGGATATTGGCAAAGGCTCTTGCCACCCCCATTGTGCCTTTTTTAGGCAAGGCTCAAATTCTAAATCTACCACCCTAAAACACAAAAAAGGAAAAAAACTAAGGGTAATGCTGCTCAGCACCAGAAGTCTCAACCTCAAGATGCACGCACTCGAGGCCCTTCTCAGTATGGAGAACATCGATGTCTGTGCTGTGTCTGAAACCTGGTTCAAGGCTCCTGAGAGCACCCCAGCACTAACAGGTTTCACCTCATATCATGCGTTCCGGCCCCAAAATCTGGACACTACCAAGAAAGGAGGGGGGTGTCCATATTCATCAAGGACACCTACACCTTAAGGTTGGTGGCAACACACGATGCATCGGAGACCATCCAGGTGCAATTAACCATAGGCAAGACTGCTCTGCAATTTGTAGCATGTTACAGGCCACCCTCTCAAACTCCGGAACCTCACATAGCTTTCCTGAACACACTGGAGGGGATAAATGTTTCTCCAAACACCATCATACTAGGTGACTTCAACTACCCGAATATAGACTGGGATCACTACTCAAGCCCCAACACAACACTCTAGCCCAAAGGTTCCTAGAGTTCATAAACTCAAATGCCATGGAACAACTAGTCAACATCCCCACAAGTGGAGAAAATATACTAGATCTCATCATCATGAACATGGGGTCACAATGTTCAACACCGGAAGTATACCCCTCACTGGTGAGATCAGATCATAAACTAATCTCACTGGAAGTCCACATCCCGCCCCCACCTGAGATAAAAAAGACCACAGTGAAGAACTTCTCAAAAGCCGACTTCACACTTCTAAAGACTAGTGTGGTCTCTTTTAAGGCCCCTGAGCCAGCGGAAACCATTACTCAAGCCACTGAATCACTTACAAATGCCTTCTACCAGCACCTACAGGACTGCATGGATCAGGCAATCCCAAACAAAACAAAGACTCTTTGTACCAAAGGCAAGCGTCCAGTCTGGTGGACCCCAGCCATAAACAAGCTCTACAACAAAAGGAGGAAGCTGCTACATGATAGAGCAAAATCCTTAAAAGGGAAGACACCTTTGATCATTATAAGTAAAAAACTAAGATCCCTCATAAAATCATCCAAGGCAAATTTTGAGAGAAAAGTCGCTAAGGACTCAAAAGACAATCATAAGGCCTTCTTTAGCTATGTTAGAAACCTGGGAGGAAACTCCCAGATATGCTCAGAATTAGTTCAAAATGATGTAAAAATCACTGAACCTACAGACATTGCCAACATACTGGCTGACAGGTTCAGTGCAAACTCCCCCCCCCCCGAAAGGAGAGATATCTATACCAGAGGATTGTAGCCCCCCAAACATCTCTAACGCTCAGGTGCAACTGCTCTCTCCAAGGCAAAAAACACAGCATCCATGGGACCAGATGGTGTCCCCGGTTGTGTGCTCCACGAACTCAATGAGGAATTTAACCTGCAGTTAGGGCAGCTGTTTAATCTTAGCCTCACCTCAGGATACGTACCCAAGGAGTGGCGTATGGCAACTGTGGTCCCACTTCACAAAGGCGGTGCCTCCACCGACCCTGGAATTTACCGTCCCATCAGCTTGACAAGCCTGATCTGCAAAGCTATGGAGAGGATCATAATGGAACTCATAAATAAAGACATAGGGGACTTGCAAACTTTGGATCCAACCCAGTTTGGCTTTGTGAAAGGTAGATCATGCCTTTTAAACTTGGTTGACTTT